>NC_045436.1:126022696-126166802 GCF_002776525.5 Piliocolobus tephrosceles
AAAAAAAAAAAAAAAAAAAAAAAAAAAAAAAAAAAAAAAAAAAGTTACTTTGCTAGAGGGCTATAATCTAAATGTGAAAAGTCAGTAGTACAGAGATGCTATTACAGAAGAAAGAGTATGCATATCCCCTTAAATAGGGGATATCTGTCTGAGTGTTTCTCATATGTCAGTGTACATCAAAATTACCTAGAAGACTTGTTAATACACAGATTGCCAAAAGACAAAAAAGGATATTAAAGTGAACTTATTCAAATCTGTAATTCTTTAGCTCTACTATGAAAAGCCTTCCAAATATATCCTTTTTAAAAACCTTTTTTAAAATCTTTAAGTTATTCCCATATCTTCCTTTATACAGTACACTAGAAATAAGGAAATTCTGAAGCAACCAGATACTCAAACAATTGGTCCAAACAATGCTCAAACCTATTACTGGCAGGAACTCATCTAGCTACTGCCAAATTTATTCTGGCAGTCCAAAGAGTCTGGGAGTGTGGGAACCACAAACATGACCACAGTGGCCACATGCCAGGCTTTGCTTTATTCACTGGACATCTTAAATACTAAATATCCAGAAACCTTGGATGGGTGGCAATGCTCCTCCCACATCTAGGCATGGATGAGACCTAAATTTGGGAGAAACCCGGAGCTGGAAAGCACGGTACTAATCACAGATGCCTAAAAAATGAGATTTGCCAAAGGAATGAATGGACAACACTTTACCACACCAGATATCTCAAGTTAGGACAGTTCCCTTTTGCTTCATTTCTTAATTTAAAATTTCTTATTCCAAATGTGTGTTTGTTTTGCTGGTTTTGTTGTCTTCCATGCATCTGTTCATTTATTTAAGTAAAATCATCGAATTTTTGCTTCTGTTTCCTCTAGTTATAATGTCACATCTGCTTACCATATTTATTTTTAATTGGTTTTTGATAAATGGCAACTTTATGCCTAACCCTTTATCTTACAGCTTAGAGTTTGTTTGCATAATCAAAATTTTAGTTTGCATAAGACAAAATTTTGCCCTTCTGCTTTGTCAAAGATTCTAGGACAGCCAGAAAGTTAGATTTTTAAAAATGTTATTTTTATTTTGGCTTGCATCCCCAACAAATATATTCATATTGTTTATCTACTACCTAACCTTGTTTAGACCTTCAATATGTATATTTCAAGTGGTGGTGGTAGTGTATGAGGCTACTATCTATAACCCAATGTGCAAGATAGTGATCTCAGTGATTTAGAAGAAAATTCTATTAAAAGATAATAGAAGAAAGCAACAAATACTGTGTATTTTGAATCCGGCAAATCACAGCTATCACAGTGTGCTCATACCAAATATTTTAGTAGTCTCTGAAGAATCCTTTCCTAATGAGCATTAGAATCAACAATTCCCAGAAAATCAGCTACAGTCCCTTTCTGAGTGATCTTCTCATTGAATCATTTCAGTGAACCCCACTGGCATGATCCATCTTTCCCTCCACAAATGTCCTCCTCTGCTGGTAGCCCTATTTGGATGGATTCTCTTAGTCTCAGTCCTCCAATGGCTTCATAGATTTTATCAAAGGAAGTCCCCTAGTTTTATTCTTGATTTAGCCTCTGATTATGATACTTTCAGAGAGATGTCATTAGAACAGTTACTTTCTTCTCTAAATTCTCTACATTTCAAATGCTCCAGGGAAAAGACAATGTATTGCAAGGGGTCTCTCTCTTTAGCCTGTATCAATATCTCCTGGAAGATTTGTTAATACACAGATTACTAACCCCAATTCCAGAGATTCTGACTTTGCAGATCTGGGTAGAGGCCTAAAAATTTGGATTTCTTACAAATGATATTGATGCCACTGAGTCAAGAGCTATAGTGTGAGAACCATTGGTAAAGTGGAGGGAGTACCAATTTCTGAAGCAGACAAACTTAAGTCTAAATTGTAACTGTATAACTTACTAGTTGTGTGATATTGAACAAAAGACCTAATGTCTCACTCAGTTTCCTCACTAATATATGTTAAAAATGGCAATCAATACCACTTAGAGTCATTGTAGAGATTCAATAAAAGTAGAAACACACACACGCACACACAATATTAGCTCAGTATCTGACGAAATGAAGTAGTCTGTAAGTGTTTTCCTTTCTCTTTTTCTCCGGATAAAGAAGAATTCATCCTGAAGCCAGTCCAATTGGTCTTTTGACAAAGAAACAGCTCCCGCTCCACCCTGGGCAACATTAAAGCCAATATCACTGACTCAACCCCAATATGGGTGTTCTTTCTCTTAAATAGAGTGCTAGTAATCCTTTCCCAAAGAAATACTGCTTGCCTCTCTAAGATCTGTCAAAGGCCTCCAGATGCCTCCCAATTACTTTTATTAAGTTCTCCATGAAAATACCCAAACAACAAAGATTTGTAAATGATAAACCTTGATCACAGGCTGCAAACTCACTTGAAGGTAAGTTGTTTAAAAGATTCTAAACCCTACCCATCTTTGAAACAAGCCTTCCTAAAAAAGATTGCAAAATTAGCTTGGATGGAAGGAAACTCAGATCTGTTTATTCTCAGCAAAGGGTGACTGTAGGCAAGTCTTTCTGATATTTTTTTTTTTTTCATTTTGTAAATTGAATCAAGTAAATATGTGTTAACCGACAGAACTGTGCCTTCTCCAAACTTTTCTTCAGATTTTCAAATTTCCATTCTCAATCTTAATTTGATTCTACATTGGGTGTTAGCATGTAATAATTGAACGACAGGAACAATAAGCAGTAAAACAAACATAGGAACAAACATCAGGTACCTAAGAAAACTCCACTCTTTACTGAGCATTCACCTACAAGGCATTAGGCTAAAGTGTTTTGCTTATACTCTCTTCTTTCATCTTACAGGAATCCTGTTACATGGAAAAATATCTCATCCACATTGTATATATGATGAAACTGAGGTTTTAAGAAGCAAAAAGGTAAAGCTCACTTAGCTAGTAAGTGGCAAGTTTGAGATTCAAACTTAGTTCTCTCATGCTTTTGCTCTTAATCATTACACCACACTCTCTTTCTTGTCATTAACAATGATAAAGAACTCCTAAAGAGTCCATTATTTCTAAAGACGCATGCTGGAATATTCAAGGATGAATTAAAGCACACACACACACACACACACACACAAGCAAATATGACAAACTAACAATTGCTAAAACTAGACAAAGAAGATCAGGTATTTGCTATACATTGTTTTCTGTATGTTTTAAAGTTTTCATAATCAAAAGTTCGAAGGAAATGAGGCACTCACCAAACGTCCTAAGGTGATACTGTGGAGTTAAGTTCAGAATATAAATGTAAAAATAACCGAAGAAAGATTTCAAACGAACATTTCAGAGAAGAGTTAACTGAAAGAATTGAAATTCTTTAAGTTGCAAGTCTTCCTTAGTTGCCTTACCTTTCACTATTAGCTTCTATAACTCTATAGCTTTGATTTTCTTAATATCTTCCTACACTCTATTCAGGCACCTCATAAAAGTTTACTTACACATTTCAAAAATAAAAATCTTCTAGTGGCCCTAAGAACAACCCCCAATATTTCTCTCTATCTCTCTCAGATATATAGCATCGTAATTTTCGTGTTCTGCCAAATTGATAATTAGTTCAGAAAATATTATGAACTTTTATGTCAATCCAAGCTAGCTGCCATTTGCAGAATATTATTTCTAAAAAGTAAAGCAAAGTTAAAACAAATAAAGGTAAATCATATTATATGACACTATTTGGGTCATAATTTTTCAGTATTGTATTGAAGTTGAAATATTTGAAAAATCGCAGACTATCCTTATGCTATGCAACCTCTTATTCCTTAAGATCCCGGATTTAAACAGTCAATGTTATAATCTACTTAAATGAATGCAAGAAACATCACCCAGAAGGCTTGTACCGTAATGATTAATTTTAACACTAAAAACCAGACCTGTCTTTTCCCATATCTATCAACATATCTTACATGTAATTGATTTACAAAATATAATAATTCACCAGAAAATTTTAAATGCCTGTAATTATCCTCTAGGCTTTAGGCCCAGTCATATAATTAGAACCAGAATTGTCTGGTTACAGAAATGTTTAGGGCAACCAAAAGAAATTCAAAAGCTCTGAAGATAATGCCCAGCTTGTGTTTGCACGTGCGTGTGTGTGTGTGTGTACACACGTACATGTGTGTGTGTATAAGCTGGTCCTAAGAGAACAGTATGGAATTAAGGTAAGAAGTTTGAGCTTATGAAACAGACTGCTTATATTTACAATATAATCTCAAAAGTGATCTATGCTGTTTAGGCAAGTTATTTGACCTCTGTAATCCTCAGACTATTCATTGTAAAGTGCAAGCAATGATAACAACTATTAGATAATGTTGTCATGAGGATAACATTTAAAAACCCATGTAAAATGCATCAAACAGAACCCGCTGATAATTAAGCATTTAATACATGCCATGTATTATTATTTTCATTACTCTTATTTCTACGCAGGTCTATCAGGGTATCCCAAACTCAGAATGTTCAAAACTAAACTCATCTTCATCCTCTCCATATTTGCTTATTTTTGTCTAGCGTTTATTCTTATTAACAAAACTATGATCCACTTATTCTCTAAAGATTGGAATCCAAAATAAATCTAATTATTTAACAAAGATACTCAATAAATACATTGCATCAATGATTCCTCCTTAACAGCTCTCAAATTTGCCTTCTTTCCTCTATGTCCTCTGATACTGACTTAATTCATGCCCTCATCAATACTCATTTGTTTACTGCAGTAGCTCCTTTATTCCAGTCTTGCTCCCTGTAGTATATTCCCCACATGGTTTCCAAATAATAACTTTTTAAAACAATTATCATTTGACTTTTATTTTAAAGATATATAGATAGTGACTTCTTATGAAGAGCCTTCAAGTTTCTGTTCAAACATGGCAAATCAAACACACACAATAATCTGTATTCCTTCCTAAAAATTACACTAGTTATCTATGGTTCTGAAATAAATAACCCCAACTTAGAAGCTGGAAAAGCAATAAAGATTTATTATCTCACAGTTTCTATGGGTCAGAAACTTGGATATGACTTATCTGGGTTGCTGTACCTCAGGGTTTCTCATAAGGCTGCAATCAAGATGTCAGTAGGGACTGCAGTCTTATCTGAAGACTTGAGTGAGGGATGTAATGTGCTACCAAGCTCATTGATATGGCAGAATTCAGTTCCTCTCAGCCTGGTGGACTGAGTGCCTACATTCCTCAAGGGTTATTGGCCAGAGGCCTACTTCGCTCCTTGCCATATGGGCTCCTCTGTAGGGCAGCTCACAATTTGGAAGCTTGTTACTCTCAGAGCTATCAACAGAACAAGAATGAGAGTAAAAACAAGAGAAAAAGACCAAATCATAATTTTTTTGTAACCTAATCTCAGAGGTGAAGTTGTATGACTTGAGTCCACACTATTCATTAAAAATGAGTCACTAAGTCCAACCCTCACTCAAGGATGGGAAAGGGCATTATACAAGGACATGAATACCTTGAGTCAGGAATCACTGGGAACTATTTCAGGTACTGTCTACCAAACCCTTTAAATTGACAGTAAAAATATAAAACAGGCATTTACCGCCAAGGCAAAATGAATGAAGAGCAGAAGATAGGAAATTGAGCAAGTAAATGAACTAATGATACATGATTTAATAGCTTAGAGAAAACCTAAAACTTTAACAGATAAAGCCAAACAACAGCTAACAAATTCATAAATTCAGAATTTTCTTTGGAAAACTGGTGGTGAATGTACATCACCAAAATGGAGGAGTAAACCAACAAGAAGAAAACAGAAATACAAAAAACAACAACAGACATAATACAAGTCAAAGAAAGGGGATTTAAAAACTATAGACAGTTTGTGAAACAAAACGGAGAGCACACAATGGAGGCTGGAGCAGGAGAATCATTTTCTAAGAGCACTGTTAGCTAGAAGAAAATTAAATAGATAGAATATTTGATATGTTTCAACATATCCAGGAATTATTTTCAATTCTACCATAGATGCTAGATATAAATTATTGGCAGGGTGAACAGAAAGCTAAGCAAATCAAAAAACACAGTTTATTTACTATGTTTACAAAGTGAAATGCAAAATAAAGAGAAAATAATCATACTTAGCTCACCTATAAAAAAATCAGCATTTTTTAAAAAAAATATTTAACCAAAAGTTGTGGAGTATGTATATTAGAACAATAAAAGGAAGTAAAGTTGTACCTATAAAGAAAGGATAGTGGAAGAAAGATACATCTTTATCTTACATTACAGAATAGCAGTGTCTTAAAGGTTTTTATCCTTAAATAAAACTTCAGCAAATATTGCAATCCATATAAACAGGCTGTCCAAATCCTCCTGAAATTCATTTGAAACTTAATTCCAAAGACTATATACTGGATGTAAAGCCACAAAAGCAAAGCTAGTTTCAGATAAACCTCAACACAGAATAAATGTCTTTACATAGTTTTCCTTCATTTAAGAAATTCATTAATAGATGCAACATACTGTACTTACAACTTCATATTGGATTTTAATAAAAATACAAATGTCATTATTACCCTGCAGCAAAAATCACCACAATGACAATATAGTTTTATTTCTTCTCCTACTGGTTTCCATTTGCTTTGAGTAGAAAAATTGCCAAGGTTTACCTTTTAAAAAATGTATCATTAATTCGGGCAAATTATTTACACCCACTATGTCTTTATTTCTGAAAGAATGGGATACTACCTCAAAGTTGGGAAAATATTTTTGAAATGTGACAAAAAAATTAAAGGTACAAATTTTTAAAAGAAAGAAGTTTTCTGGCTTGCACTATTTCTGCTAAAAAAAAAACTGTTGATAGTATTACAGTGATTCTCCTTTATGTGACAATTCACTCTTCCCTTGCTGCTTTTAATACCATTTCTTTGTCTCTAACTTCTGACAATTTGACTATCATATGTTTTGGTGTGGGGCTCTGTGGAGTCATCTTATCTGGTGCCCTATGGGCTTCCTAGATCTGATTCTCTGATTTCTTTCTCAAATTTGGGAAGTTTTCTGCCATTACTTCTTTGAATATGTTTTCTGTCCCTTTCTTTCTTTCTGGCATGCCATACTTCTGGCATGCCAATTATGTATGTTGTTCTCCTTGATAATGCCCCATAAGATTTTAAGCTATCTTCACTCTTTCATTCTTTTTTCCTCCTCAGATTGAATGACCTTTCTTCAAATTCACTGATCCTCCCCACCACCTTAAACTAGTATGTTGTTGAGTGCTTCTATTGAATTTTCAGCGCAGTTATAGCATTCTTCATATCTAATATTTCTCTTTGGTACTGCTTCATACTTTTTATCTCCTTGTTGAAGTTCTCAGCTTGTTCTTACATTGCTGCCTTGACCTCTGTGAGCCTCTTTATTGCCATAATTTTGAATTTCCGTGGGTAAATCACAGAAGTTTACTACATTTGGATTGGCTTCTGGAAATTTACTTTGTTCTGTTGTTTGGAATATATCCCTGTTTCTTCATTTTCCTTGATCTCTGTGTTGGTATCTGCACATTAGATAAGACACCACCTTGTTAGACTGGACTTACGTAGGAGAAGATTTTCACCAGTCCATCCAGCCAGAGATTTTAAGGTGCCTATCTGATCTAATCTTTGTGTTTGTCAGATTGTGCTCTCTTGTTTTGGTAGAATCTGGAGCTTAAGATGTGCCACAGCTTTTCAGTACCCAAAGACCAGTAAAGTAGTAGACAAGCTCCTTATAGCTGAAGAGTTTGGGGTGTTGAATGTGAGTTCCAGGTCTTTCTGTTTTCACGGTGAGTCTGGATCTGGGTGTCTATCTCCCAATGTTCCTTCTTCAATTTCCAGAGCTGGGTTGTTAAAGGGACAGTCCTTTTAGATGGGAGCTATGGAAGTTGTGGTGTTTGGGGCATGGCCAAACACCTTCCAGGCTAGATAGGCATCAATTTACCTTTAAAGTGATCCAGAGGGAGATCTCAAGATGTGCTGAGCTCAGTCTCAGCTATGGAAGGGCTATTGGGCTTTTGTTGTTTGTTTTTTTGTTTGTTTCTTTGTTTTGCTCTGTTAGCTCCCCAATGCCAGTTTATTAGAGTCTACGTCGTTGAATCCCTTCTGGAGAGAAAATGAGAGCTGCACATTTTCTGCACTGCTTTAAGGGGGCATAGCCCCTGGAACTGTTAGGACAACAACTTAAAACCACCCCTGGGATCAAGGGATACTCACATATGCCTAGTCTCATCTGATCCTGGAGGTGCTAGGTTTAGGATGGAGTCCTTCAAAAGGTAACTTTAAAAATTAGGGCTCTCAGGGAGCATCCTAAATCCCTTCTTGGGAACAAAGAAAAGGGAATTGCGGGGGATGGGGTTGTTTGCTTTTAGATCCTTTGCACTGTTTCAGAAGGATGAAGTTCCAGGAGGATGAAGTTCCCGGAGAAGCTTGCATACACATTTAAGGACAGTGCTTTTTTTCTGCCATCTAGACAGACATGCGTATGACAGTCCCTTCCACTCCCAGAGCTAGGAGAGTTGTCAATGAGTCCCTCAGGTGGATGTTGTAATAGTTGAGGCCCATGGTGTAGGTGCAGACTCCTCCCAGACTGGTGGTAGGTTAATAATTGATTCCCTCTTTAACTTGCCATTGCAAGTTAGTTAAAAGCCAGGCCACCCAGCAGCCACTGGAGGGGTGTATTATAAATTCCTTCCAGGAAGAAACAGAGATCTGCAGTTTTTTTAAGCCCCCCCCCCCACCCCTTTTTTGCACTGCTCCAAGGGGGATGAAGTTCCTACAAGTACTCGCATGCCCATAGAAAATGGCTATTTTATTTCCTATGATCTGGAGGGAAAGGCGTGTGCCTAATCCCCTCTATTCCCAGAGTAAGTGAATTAAGAGTCAAACCACAGGGAAGCTTGGGATTAGAGCCCTGAATGTGAGCTCTAGACCCTCCTCTCCACAGGGAGAAACTGAATGTTGGGAACTTCTTTCCTACTTTTATGGCACAATGCATACCTGGGGTGATGTTTGTGCCTGTGTGTGCATCGGTTTCTCCTACCCACTAAATGTGGATGTTCTCTTCAATGTCCAGTGAGTAGGAGCCTCCTGACGGTCTCTGACTTTCCCCCAGAGAGAACTGATCCATGAATAGATGGTTATTAGCTGCAAATGTGTAAAGGGAGCATGACAAGCTTCTCATTCTGCCATATTGGTAATGTAACTCCTTATGATTGCTAGTTTCTTGAGAGATTTAATTTATTAGCAAACTGCATTATTTATAAATATGAATGACCGA
Organism: Piliocolobus tephrosceles; assembly: GCF_002776525.5. Taxonomy (NCBI): domain Eukaryota; kingdom Metazoa; phylum Chordata; class Mammalia; order Primates; family Cercopithecidae; genus Piliocolobus; species Piliocolobus tephrosceles. The sequence continues at coordinate 126,032,020 of NC_045436.1, forward strand.
TTATTTTCAACTTAATATTTTCGATGTCAAATTTTACATTTTCTCATAAGAGTATGCTGACACTTGCTTTGTTTTTCATTTTGGATTGGCTTTATATATGCTTTGCATTCTAACTTTCTATATTATTTTCTATTTTTTATTTTTTTATAAATTTTTCTGGGTATACACTAGCAGTATATATTTATTGGAATACATGAGATATTTTGATACAGGCATGCAATGTGTAATAATTACATCAGAGTAAATGAAGTATCCATCACATCAAGAATTTATCTTTTGTGTTACAAACAATCCAATTTTAGTATTCTACTTATTTTTAAATGTAAAATTAAATTATTATTTAGACTATAGTCACAGTCACCCTGCTGTGCTATCAAAATGTAAGCTTTTTCCTTCTTTTAAATTATTTTTGAAATAGACCTTTTTCCCCTCCGTTACCCTTCACAGCCTCTGGTAACCATCCCTCTACTCTTGATCTCCATGAGTTAAATTGTTTTAATTGTTAGCGCCCATAAATGAGTAAGAGCATGTCAAGTTTGTCTTTCTGTGTCTGGCTTATTTCACTTAACATAATGACCTCCAGTTCCATCCATGTTGCTGAAAATGTGTATTCTTTTTTAGGACTGAATAGTACTCCATTGTGTATATGTACCACATTTTTGTCGTTCATCTGTTGATGAACACTTAGGTTGCTTTCAAATCTTGGCTATTGTGTATAGTGCTGTAATAAACATAGGAGTGTTAATATCTCTTTGATATACTAATTTCCTTTCTCTTGGGTATATACCTAGCAGTGGGATTCCAGGATCATATGGTAGCTCTGTTTTTGGTTTTTTTTGGAGGAACTTCCAAACTGTGCTCCATCCATATGGTTGCACTAATCTACATTCCCACCAACAGTGTACAAGGGTTCCCTTTTCTCCAGGTCCTTGCCAGCATTTGTTATTACCTATCTTTTAGATAAAAGCCAGTTTAATTGGTGGGGGAGATGAATATCATTGTAGTTCTGACTTTCATTTCTCTGATAATGAATGATATTGAGCACCTTTTATCAACTTGTCATATATTTGTTTGCCATTCATGTGTTTTCTTTTGAGAAATGGCTATTCAGATCTTTTGCTCTTTTTTTTTTGGAGATGGAGTCTCACTCTATCACTCAGGCTGGAGTGCAGTGGCATGATCTTGGCTCACTGTAAGCTACACCTTCTGGGTTCATGCCATTCTCCTGCCTCAACCTCCTGAGTAGTTGGGATTACAGGCACACACCACAACACCTGGGTAATTTTTCTATTTTTTTTTTTAGTAAAGACGGGGTTTCACTAGGTTGTTCGGGCTGGTCTTGAAATCCTGACCTCATGATCCACCCACCTTGGTCTCCTAAAGTGCTGGGATTACAGGTGTGAGTCACTGCGCCTGGCCCTTTTGCTCATTTTTTAAGCAAATTATTAGATTTTTTTTTTTCCTATAGAGTTGTTTGAGCTCCTTTTATATTCTGATCATTAATCCCTTGTCAGATGGGTAGTTTGCAAATATTTTCTCTCATTCTGTGGGTTGTTGCCTCAGTTTGCTGATTATTTCCTTTGCTGTGCAGAAGATTTTAAACTTGTGATTCCATTTGTCAATTTTTGCTTTGGTTAACCAGGCGTGTGGTGTATTATTCAAGAAATCTTGCCCTGGCCCAATGTTCTGGAGACTTCTCCAATGTTTGCTAGTATTAGTTTCATAGTTTGAGGTCTTAGATTTAAGTCTTTAACGGATTTTGGAACAATTTTTATGTATCATGAGAGACAGGCACATAGTTTCATTCTTCTGCCTGTGGTTATCTAGTTTTACCAGCATCATTTATTGAAGAGACTATTTTTCCCCAATGTATGTTTTTAACAACTTTGTCAAAAATCAATCCACTGTAAATATGTGGTTCTCTATTCTGTTCCATTGGTCTATGTGTCTTTTTTTTTTTTTTTTTTTTTTTTTTGTAATGCCAGTACCATACTGTTTTGGTTACTATAGCTTTGTAATGTAGCTTGAAGTCAAGTAATGTGATTCTTCCACTTTTTCTTCTTTTTGTTCATGATATCTCTGGCTATTCTGGGACTTTTGTGGCTTCATATACATTTTAGGATTTCTTTCCTTTTTCTGTGAAGAATGCCATTGATATTTTGATAGAGATTTCACTGAATCTATAGATCGCTTTAGGTAGTATGGATATTTTAACAACATTGGTTCTTCCAGTCCATGAACATGGAATTCTTTCATTTCTTTGTGTCTGCTCCAATTTTTGCATTGATGTTTCATAGTTTTTCTAGTTTTTCTTATAGAGAACTTTCATTTCTTTGTTTAAGTTAACTCCTAGGTATTTTATTTGTAGCTATTGTAAATGGTATTACATTGTTGATTTCTTTTTCAAATTATTTGCTGTTAGCATATAGAAATGCTACTGATTTTTGTATGTTTATTTTGGATGCTGCAACTGTACTGAATTTGTTTATCAGTTTGAATAGTTTTTTGTGGAGTCTTTAAGTTTTATCAAATATAAGATTATATCATCTGCAAACAAGGATAACTTGTTACCTTTTTTTCTATTTGGATGTCTTTTATTTCTTTCTCTTGTCTGATTGCTGTAGCTAGGACTTCCAGTACTATGTTGAAGAACAGTGGTGAAAGTGACCATCCTTCTCATGTTCTGAATCTTACAGGAAAGGCCTTCCGTTTCCCCCATTCCATATAATACTAGCTATGTGTCTACTGTATATGACTTTTATTATGTTGAGTTATGTTCTTCTATACTCAGAATTTTTCAGGATTTTTATCACGAAAAGATGTTAAATTTTATCAAATGTATTTTCAGCATTAATTGAAATAATCATGTTTTTGTCCTTCATTTGGTTGATGTGCTATATCACATTAGTTAATTTGCATATGTTGACTCATCCTTAAACTCCTGGGATAAACACCATTTGTTCATGATGCGTAATCTTTTCAATGCATTGTTGAATTTGGTTTGCAAGTATTTTGTTGATGACTTTTGCATCAGTATTCATTAATATGACCTATAGTTTTCTTTTTCTGATGTGTAATTGTCTGTTTTTGGTATCAAGGCAATACTGGCCTTGTAGAATGAGTTTTGAAGTATTCCTTCCTCCTCTATTTTTCAAAATAGTTTGAGTAGGATTGATAATAGTTCTTCTTTGAATGTTTGGTGGAATTCGGCGATGAATCCACTGGGCTCTGGGCTCCTTTTGCTGGAAGGCTTTTTATTATGGCTTCATTCTTTTTACTTGTTATTGGTCTGTTCAGGTTTTGTTATTGGTCTATTCAGATTTTGTCATGGCTCAGTCCTGGTAGATTCCATGCGTCTAAGAATTTATCCATGTATTCTAGATTTTCAAACTTATTGACATATAGTTGCACGTAGTAGCCACTAAAGATCCTTTTAATTTCTATGGTATTCGTTGCAATTTCTCTTTTTTGATCTCTGATTTTACTTGGATTTTCTCACTTTTTTCTTAGTCTTGCTAGAGGTTTGTCAATTTTGTTTATCTTTTCAAAAAACAACTTTTCATTTTGTTGATCTTATATATTGTTTTCGTATAACTTATTTCTGCTGTGATATTTATTTCTTTCATTAAGTTTGGGTTTGATTTGCTCTTTATTTATAAATTTGTTAAGATGCATCATTAAGTTATTTTTGTAAAATTTGTCTTTATTTTTGATACAGGCATTTGTACTATAAACATCCCTCTTAGTACTGCTTTCATTGCATCCCATTGGTCTTGGTATGTTGTGTTTGCATTGTTGTTTATTTGAAGAAACTTTTTCAGTTTTCCCCTTAATTTCTTTCTTGACCCTCTGGTCATTCAGCAGCATATTGTTTAATTTCCAAGTATTTACATAGTTTACAAAATTCCTCTTGTCATAGATCTTGAGTTTTATTTCATTGTGGTCAGAGAAGATTCTTGATATTATTCTCATTTTCTTCAATGATTTAAGACTCATTTTGTGACCTAATGTATGCTCTATCCTTGAGAATGATCCATGTGCTGAGGAGAAAAATGTGTATTCTGCATCCATTGGATGAAATGTTCTGTAAATATCTTTTAGATCCATTTGGTCCATAGTGCAGATTGAGTCCCACGTTTTTCTCTTGATTTTCTCTCTGGAAGATCTGTTCAATGAGTACATGGGGTGTTCAAGCCTCCAGCTATTATTGTATCATGGTATACCTCTCTCTCTCTAGTTCAATTAATATTTGTTTTATATATCTAGGTGCTCCAGTGTTTGGTACACATATATTTACAATTGTTATTTCCTCTTGCTGAAGTGACTCCTTTACCATCATATAATGACTTTTTTGTTTCTTCTTATGGATTTATTCTTGAAATCTCTTTTGTCTGATGTAAGTATAGATACTCCTGCTTTGTTTTTGTTTTTGTTTTTGTTTGTTTTTTTGTTTTTTGGCTTCCATTGACATGAAAATTTTTTCTATCACTTTATTTTCAATCTATGTGTGTCTTTATAGGTGAAATGTGTTTCTTGTAGACAATAGATCATTGGGTCTCATTTTATTATCCACTCAGCCACTGAGTTTTTTGATTGGAGAGTTTCATCTATTTACATTCAATGTTATTATCAATGAGTAAGGACTTACTCCTGCCATTTTGTTTTTTCTTTTCAGTTGTCTTGTGGTCTTTTCCTCCTTCTTTCCTTCCTTCCTATCTTCCTTTTATTGAAGGTGATTTTCTCTGTTAGTATAATTTAATTTCTCACTTTTTATATTTTGTGTATCAATTGTTATTTTTTTATTTGAGGTTACTAGGAGGTTTTCAATTACTCTCTTATAACTGATTATTTTAAACTGATTGCATAAACAAGCAAAAAGAAAACTATTAAAAACTCTACACTTCAATTTAATCCCACTGTTTTTTAACTTTTTGCTATTTCTCTTTATGTCTTATTATACTGGATATGTCTTCAAGAATTGTTGTAGCAATTATTTTGAATTGGTTCATCTTTTAGTTTTTCTACTTAGATCAGAGTAGTTTACACACCACAATTACAGTTATAATATTTTGTGTTTTTCTTTGTACTTACTATTACCAGTAGTTTTGTACCTTCAGATAAGTTCTTATTGCTCACTAACATCTCCTTCTTTATGACTGAAGAACTCCCTTTAGCATTTCTTGTAGGACAGGTCTGTTGTTGGCAAAATATCTCAGCTTCTGTTTGTCTGGTAAAGTACTTATTTCTCCTTCATGTTTGAAGGATATTTTCACCAGATACACTATTCTAGTGTAAAAATTTTTCTTCCTTCAGCACTTTAAATACATCATGCCACTCTCTCCTGGCTTGTAAGGTTTTTGCTGGAAAGTCTGACGGATGTACTGGCACTCCATTGTATGTTATTTGTTTATTTTCTGTTGCTGGTTTTAGGATCCTTTCTTTATCCTTGACTTTTTGAAGTTTGATTATTAAATGTCTTAAGGTAGTCTTCTTTGGGTTATATCTGACAGGTGTTTCATATCCTTCTTACACTTGAATATAGATATATTCTTTGGGTTAAATCTGCTTTATGTTCTATAACCTTCTTATACTTGAATATTGAAGTTTGGGAAATTTGCTGTTATTATCCCTTTGAATAAACTGTGTACCCGTCTATCTCTGCCTCCTTTTTAAGGCTAATAGCTCTCTTAGATTTGCCCTTTTGAGACAGTTTGCTAGATCCTGTATGAATGTTTCATTGTTTTTTTATTTATATTTTTTTTTTTGTCTCCTCTATGTATTTTTACACAGCCTGTTGACAGGCCAACTAATTCTGTTTTTTTGCTTAATTCTGCTATTAAGAGATTCTGATGCATTCTTCAGTATGTCAATTGCATTTTTCAACTTAAAACTTCTGCTTCTTTTTAATATTTCAATGTGTTTGTTAAATTTATCTGATAGAATTCTAAAGTCTATCTCTGTGTGGTCTTGAATTTCTTTAAGTTTCCTCAAAATAGCTATTTTGAATTCTCTCTCTGAAAGGTTACAAATCTCTATTTCTCCAGAGTTGCTCCCTGGTACCTTATTCAGTTCACCTGGTGAGGTCTTATTTTCTTGGATGGTCTTGATGCTTGTGGGTATTCATCAGTTTCTGGACACCCACGGAAGAGTTAGGTATTTATTACAGTCTTTTCAGTCTAGGCTTTGTTTGTACCTGCCCTTCTTGTGAAGGCTTTCCAGGAATTTGAAGTGGTTTGGGTGTTATTATTTAAACCATATCTGCATTAGGTGACAATCTAAGCCTAGTAATGTTGTAGTTCTTGCACACTGGCCCAGGTACTTCTTTGGTGGTCTTGGATAAGATCTGGAAGACTTCTCTAGATTACCAAGCAGAAATTTGTTTTCCTCCCTTACTTCCTCAAAAACAAACAATCTCTCTCTCTCTCTCTCTTTCTCTCTCTCTCTCTCTCTCTCTCTCTCTCCTCTATCTCTTGACCTGCCTGGAGCCAGAGGTGGGGGGACATAAGCCCCCCTTTGGTCACCAGCACTGGGACTCTGCTGTGTTATATCTAAAGCCAACACAGCCCTAGGTCTCACCCAAAGCCTCCTGGAACCACTACTTGTCTCCCGCCTATGTTCACTTAAGGTCCTAGGGTCCTACAATCAGCAGATGGTGAAGACAGCTAATCTTGTGTTTCTTCCTTCAGGTCAGCAAGTTCCCCCGGGCCCCAGCTGGGTTCAGAGTTGCCAAGGAACCATGGACTGGAATCAAATACTTTGAAAATCTACTTGGTGCTCTATTCTTCTGCAGCTCAAAGTACAAGATAGAGTTCTTCCCATCTACCCACCCCTTTCCAGGGGCAGACACGTCTCTTCTTATGGCCACCATCATCACCACAGGCCCAGAAGGAGTGCTGCCATGCTATTGCTGATGCTCATTTAAGATCCAAGTGCTCTTTAGTCACCTTGTGGCGAATGCTGCCAGGTTTGGGAATCACCCTTCATGGCAGTGAGTTCCCCACTTGCCCAGGGAAGATCCAGAAATGCTGTATAAGAAACAAGGCTAGAATCAGGGACCCCAAGAGCCTGCTTGGTACTCTACCCCAGTGTGTCCAAGCTGGTATCTAAGACACAAGACGAAGATCCCTTTACTTTACCCTCTGCTTTTCTCAAGCTGAAGGAGTCTCACTGTAGCCACCACAGGTGGGAGTGTGCTGGGTCTAATTTGAAGCCAGCACATCTCAGACTTACCTATGGCTCATGGTGTACTACCTGGATATCACTGCTTGTTCTTCAGGGTCCAAGGGGTCTTTAGTCAGCAGGTGATAAATCCTGCCAGAACTAGGTCCTTCCCTTCAAGGCAGTGAGTTCCCTTCTGTCCCAGCGTTTGTCTAGAAATGCTTTCCAGAAGATAGGGCCTGAAATGGGCGCCCCCCACCCCAACTCTAGCCAGCGCCCTATCCTACTGTGGCTAAGCTAGTATCCAGGATGCAAGACAAAGTCCTCTATAGTCTTCTCCTCAAGCAGAAGGATAGAGGCACTTTTGTTCCTGTGAGCTGTGCTGCTCAGGGATTTGGGGACGGGTGGTGCAAGTACACCCTTTGCCACACCAGCTGGTGTCTCACTAGAACATGTGCCCTGCAAGTCTACTCACTCCAAGCCTAAAACAGCACTAGCACTTGCTGAAGAACTGCCATCCTGGGGGCTTAGATTACCTTTCAAGTTGACTTGGAACCCCAAAGCACTTCAGCCCATGCGGCAAGACTTGCCAGAACTCATGTTCCAATCACTAGGATGGGGAATTCACCTCTGGCTGGGGCCAGTCTAAATGCTTCCTCTGTGAGCAGGCATCCGCTGAGTTCATCCTGGTTTTGCTTTCTACTGTGACAAGGCAGCACTGAGTTCAATGCAAAGTCTCATAACCACTTGTGCTGTCCCTCCCTAAAGTGCAAATTTTCTCTTTACACCATGTGGCTGCTGTCAGGGGATAAGAGAAGGGGTGCATCAGAGATTCAAGGCTTTCTTTTCTACCTTTCTCAGTGCTTCTTTCAGCTATATGAAGTTAAAGCCAGGTACTGTGATTACTCACCTCATTTGTTTTATTCTCATGCAGTACTTTTGGTGTGTGTAGAGAGTTGTTACATTTGATGTTCCTGTGGGGGAGAATGATCAGCAGAGGTTTCTATTCAGTCATCTTGCTCCCCTCCACACTAGTTCCCTCATGTCATTTTAAATGTGGCTCTGCACACATCATATGAATGGACTTGATTTAGAACCTATTTTGAGAAACTATTTGTTGCATAAACAAATTTAACTATGTGAATTGTCAAAGCTGATACATTTCTTCTTTTGTATTTTATTGTGCATGCTATATTTGGGGCTTCCTGGCTATTTGTTCATTGCCATATATTTTTTTCTTTGTGCAATGTTTTCTTGAACCTTTTTCATTCTTGTAAACTTATATAATATGCAAGTTATTTTTTCTTTTACAGTAATTCATGTTCTTACTAAATTGATATTTAGACTTATAGTTCTCAAATCATCAATATCAAGATGACAGAGTATACTGATTTCCTGGGAATTATAAAGACCCTGACAGCCTCTTCTCAGTTTCCATGTACATTTCCTGGAATTTTGTTACTAATATTACATATATTGTTTCTCTCAATAATTAGCTTTTGATATTTTAGTTTTTAGCAAGTATATTTTCATATAACAAAATGAGGTATGCAAAAGTATTATTTTAAAATTATATTTATAACTAAAATAAGTCTCAACTTTAAACTTCTATTTCACCTGACTGCAAAAAAATGAATCTAAATATTTTTAAAAGGAACAACTAGAAATATTTTTTTTTTCCTTTAAGATCTCTGCAGTTTGCAGACTTTGCTTTCTAGAACTATATGACAGAGGAAAACTCAAGGTCTCTAAGCTAATTTATCACCAAAAGAGTCAATAGCAGTCCTATATTTTTATGCCTTTATAAGTCAAATATAAATGATAATTTCTGTTTCAAAATACTTTAATTCCTTTTTAAAACTCAAAATATAGGCTATTCTGAGTCCCTCTTATCTGATGTCCCTTTATTAAGCTTGAAATGCTCTTAAAAATTACATACAGTTAAAATTTTACCTGTTTAAAGAAAAAGATGAAAAAATAGAAATTGTAAATATTAACAAAAGTTTTCAAGTCAGTTCCACTTGCATCATTTACACATTTAAATTTCATATTATTGCAAAAATGCAAAGTATACACATTTTCTAATGCAATTTTGTGCAAATATTGTTATATAAATTAATGAAAATTATTTAATATAGCTCCGTGTGTAATGCTGCAAATGATGACTAGAGACAGACCTGACCATTAAATTTGCCCTAAATGAAGCTATGGAATTATAACTGAATGTGATCACTGCCATCGTTTTCAAAAATGTGTTGAAACAGTTTCCTCAATTTGAAAAGCACAATAATAAACAAAAGCCCATTTTCTTTACCTTTCATGAAGGCTGGAGCTCTGAATTTGTTCAATATATAAAAGAGGAAAATAGAAAAAGAAAAATGTTCACAGAGAACTGAAACAAATGTGGTAATGTTTCAATGCTTTTTAATACAATTTTGTAGTGGAGTACATTACTTAATAAAGTAATGTTTATTATCTCAATTACAATTTGTGAAAATAGTTTACATTGAGGTGTTCAACATATGAATAAACTCATTATTTAATTTTCAGGATTCTTGTAGTTTATTCCTTGTTGTATTTTATTGATTATTTGCATAGAAGACTCAGGAAATTAGATATTTATGCTCATTTCAGTATATTAAAAGAAAATATAACAGCATTTTTTATTCAAAAGTTTATATCTATTTTGAAGTTTTCTTAAGAAAAAGTGACAAGTATTCAACAAAAAGTGGCATTATCATTCACTCTTTCTCACCATCACTAAATTTTAATGGAAACCTAAATGTGCACACAAGTACCTGAACAAATGATTTTTCTTTGATAATCTATTTTAATGTGTGATGTTTTGAATTTGGCTAAATGTTAAAATCTCAGCTTTTAAGTGACTATGACAAATTGATTTTTTAAAGTGCTCTTTAAATGTCTCTATGAAGGCATATGACGTTTCTTGAGGGGATATTATTTCATATAAAATAGACTGTTCTAGCAAATAACTTACTACTCAAAAAATCATTAGTGTGTCAAATATTTGAATTACAGATGTTGTTGGCTGCAAATAATGAAATAACCTATTGACAATTTAATAATGATATAAACATTTATCGTAAATAACAAGAAGTCTAAAGGTAGATAATTTCAAGGTGAATTCAATGTCTCAATGCCACTAAAATGCCAATGTCTTTCCACTCATTATGCTAAGCAAGCTGGCTGCTTATTTTCAGTTTGTGTCTTCATGGTTTTAAAATTAATGTTGCATCTCTTTGTATCACATCCTTGACCAATAACATTCAAAGGAAAAAGAAAGTTAAGGTTCTGTCATCACAGCACTATCTTTTTAACGAGGAAGATGTCAGATGCTCTCATATATAACAGATTTCTCTCTCTTTCAGACACACATATACACACACACACAAACACACACACACATACAGTTTTTCCTTCATCTTTTTGGCCAGCACTATGACCTAGCTTTACTGCAAGAGAGCCTGACAAATGGGAATCTGACATTTTCAGCCTTTATAATGAGAAGTGACCTTTGGCAGGAAGGGGAAAAGTAAATGGTGTTAGGTAGTCAAGGCACGGTGTCTGCCACTGCTTCACTGCAGTATCAAATTTCAGCATTGAATACAATTTTTAGATGAATCAATAAAATAGTTTGATTATGTGTTAAGTTACCAAAATTTAAATTAAGTGATCTTATTGGGCTTTTTTTTTAACTTTTAAAAAATAATTATGGATTCACAGGAACTTGCAAAGAAATGTGCAGGGTGGTCCAGTGCACCCTTCACCCAGCCTCCTTCAATGTCAGTATTATCCATAGCTATGGTACAATGTCAAAACCAGGAAATCAAAATTGGTATAATTCATAGAGTTTATTCAGATGTCACCAGTCATACTTGTACTTGGAATGCATACATGTGTGCATGTGTGTATGTGTAGCTCTGTACAATGCTATCACATGTGTTGCTTTCTGTAATCACCATCACAATCATGATATATATTACTGTACCGTTACCAGAGGCACCCTTATGTAACTTCTTAGTAGCTACACTCACCCCTTCCCCTAATTCCTAACCATTGGTAACCACTAATCTATTTTTAGCCTCTATAATTATGTTATTTACTATTATAACATATTATTATCATTGATAGTAGGTTATTCTATGTGTTTTTAACTTAGTGTGAATTTATGTGAAAGATAAAATTTAACACTGAGGAAAAAGACTAAAATTCTCAAAATTATATGTAAATATAGCAAACCAATTATTCTTACTAACTTTAACATGTTACTTACAGTTTAGGCGTAAAACATATCAACAGTTATATCCCCAAGAAGATTATTTTAAAAGTCTTTTAATCAAACAATGGTAAGTTGATCAGATTTTCTACTATAAGGAAAATCACCACTTTGACATAGTCCTCACTATATTTCCAAAAAAGAGAGATAAAGTACGAATACTCAGTCTAAACCATTGTTTAGAATGGTGGACATTATGAAGGGCAGGTTTGGATTAGTAAAATCTCATATATTATGTTAGCTGTTTGCACCAATGAACACTCTGTTTTCCAGACAAGAGAGTTGTTTGTCCAGAGGAGCAAACTGTTTGCCCAGACAATTCGGGTCACAGTAATTTCCTGAAGTAAACCGTGGTTATTTTTTGGTTTATACTCCTATCTTCCTGGTGAAGAGTTTTCTGGGACAAAACAAATATGTTACCATATTATTGCAAGAGGACACAGCTCTCTGTATTTTCTTGTTCTTATGCCTGTGCTGGACAGCAAATCAATATAATCTGGAGATATGATCAATCCAAATCTGGATCACTCTTTGTGGAGTCATGATCACATAATAAGTTTTTTTCTTGTGATAAATTCAACATTTAAGAAGTTTAGTTTTTATTATTTTGGTGAACGATTATTTGGGGGATAGTGGCTTTGTAACTGCATTTAAGATTCTGGAAATCATATATTTGAGTATTGCAGCATAGCAAATAAATACTAAGAAAATAGTTTTTAGTTTTCTTCTAGACCAGGATGTAAGAGTGCCCAAATTAAACCAAGACAACAGATCCTTTCACCAATCTAAAAACTCCATAGGATGAGATACTGAGGTATTAACCAAACCATATTGATATGGTTTGGCTGTGCCCCACCCAAGTTTCACCTTGAATTGTAATCCCCACATGTTGAGGGAGGGACCTGGTGGGAGGTGACTGGATCATGAGGGTGGTAATTTCCATGCTGTTTTCATGATATTAAGTTAGTTCTCATAAAATCCAATAGTTTAAAAGTGTTTTTTGCAGTTCCCCCCTCACTCTCTCTCTCCTGCCACTATGTGAGACATGCCTTGCTTTCTTTTCAACTTCTGCCATGATTGTAAGTATCCTGAGGTCTCCCCAGTGATGCGAATCCGTGGGTCAATTAAAACTCTTTTCTTTATAAATTACCCAGTCTCGGGATTTCTCTATAGCAGTGTGAGAACGGACTAATACAGAAAAATGGTACTAGAAGTTTGGGGCACTTCTATAAAGATAATTGAAAATGTGAAAGCAACTTTGACAGGCACAGGTTGGAAGAGTTTGGAGGGTTCAGAAGAAGACAGGAAGATGTGAGGAAGTTTGGAACTTCCTAGAGTCTTGTTGAATGGTTTTGACCAAAATGCTGATAGTAATATGGACAATGAAGTCCAGGCTGAGATGAGAAATGGAGATGAGAAACTTACTGGGAACTGGAGTGAAGGTCACTTTAGCTATGCCTTAGAAAAGAGACTGGCAGTCTTTTAGCCCTGCCCTAGAGATATATAGCACTTTGAACTTCAGAGAGATGACTTAGGGTATCTAGCAGAAGAATTTCTAAGCAGCAAAGCGTTCAAGAGGTGATCTGTTTTTTCTTGACAGTGTATAGTTATATGCATTCACAAAGAGATAGTCTGAAATTGGAACTTATGTTTAAAGGGAAGCAGAGCATAAATGTTTGGAAAATTTGCACCCTAACCATGCAGTAGAAAAGAAAAACCTATTTTCTGAAGAGAAATTCAAGCTGGCTGCAGAAATTTGCATAAGTAACAAGGAGCCAAATATTAATAGCCAGGACAATGGAGAAAATGTCTCCTGGGCAGTTCACTTCAGAAATATTTATAGCAGCCCTCCCATCTCAGGTCCAGAGGCCTAGGAGGTAAAAATGATTTTGTGGGCCAGGTCAAGGTTTCACGGCTCAGTACAGCCTTAGGACATGGCACCCTGCATTCCAGCTACTCCAGCTTCGGCCATGTCTAAAAGGGGCCAAGGTACACCTGCAGGCATGGCTTCAGAGAGTGAAAGCTCCAAGCCTTGTCAGCTTCCACGTGGTTTTGGGCCTGCAGGGGCAAAAAGACAAGAATTGAGCTTTGGGAGCCTCTTCCTAGATTTCAGAAGATTAGAGAAATATCTGAATGTCCAGAAATAAGTTTGCTGCAGGAGTGGAGCCCTCATGGAGAACCTCTACCAGGGCAATGCAGAGGGGTAATGTAGGGTTTGAGCCTCCACACAGAATTCCCACTAGGGCACTGCCTAGTGAAGCTGTGAGGATAGGGTCCATCCTTCAGTCTCCAGAATAGTAGATACACTGACAGCTTGCACTGTGCACCTGGAAAAACTTCAGGCACTCAGTATCAGGTCATGAAGGCAGCCACATAGGGCTGTCTGCAGAGCCACAGGGGTGGAGTTGCCTAAGACCTTGGGAGCCCACGTTGCATCAGCATGCCCTAGATGTGAGACATGGAGTGAAAGGAAATTATTTCAGAGCTTTGAGATTTAATGATGGCCTTATTGGGTTTCTGTAACCCCTTTGTTTTGGCCAATTTATCCCATTTAGAATGGAAGCATTTACGCAATGCCTGTATCCCTATTGTATCTTGTAAGTAACTAATGCTTTTGATTTTACAGGCCCATAGGCAGAAGGGACTTTTCTTGTCTCAGATGACACTTTGGACCTGTACTTTTAGGTTAATACTGGAATGAGTTTAGACTTTGGGGGACTATTGGGAAGGCATAATTATGTTTTGAAATGTGCAAAGGACATGAGATTTGGGAGGGGTTGGGGTGGACCGATATGGTTCAGCTTTGTGTCCCCACCCAAATCTCATCTCAAATTATAATCCCCACATACTGAGGGAGGGACCTAGTAGGAAGTGACTGGACCATGGGGGAAGTTTCCCCCATGGTGTCCTGAGAGTAGTGAGTTCTCATGAAATCTGATGGGTTAAAAGTGTTTGGCTGCTCCACCCTTGCTCTTGCACTCTCCTGCTGCCATGTAAGACATGCCTTGCTTCCTCTTCACCTTCCACCATGTGGGTAAGTTTCCTGAGGCCTCACTCACCACACAGAACTGTGAGTCAATTAAACCTCTTTTCTATATAAATTACTCAGTCTCAAGTAGTTTTTTACAGCAGTGTGAGAACAGACTAATACACATATTTATCATATATATGATATATATATATATACACACACATATATATATATATATATATGTAATAGGCTGAACTATATCTCCCCAAAATTGATGGTTTAAAGTCTTAAACCTCAGTATGCTAGAATGTGACTATATTTGGAGAAAGGTCTCTTAAAGAGGAAATTAAGTTAAAATAAGGTTGTAATGATAGGCACTAATCCAACGTGATTGGTCTTATAGGAGGAGATTAAAATACATCCAAGCACAGAAGAGGAGCAAGTAGAAGACAAAGGACTAAGATTGCCACCTGCAAGTCAAGGAGAGAGTCCTCAAGAAAACGCAACCCTGAGGATACCTTGATCTTGAGCTTCTAACCTCCAGAAATGTGAGAAAAATTAATTTATGTTGATTAAGTCACCCAGTCTGTGGGACTTCATTATGGCTGCCCTAGCAAAACTAGCACAATACATATTTATATTTTTCTGTAACCCCTAAACCAAGTATTATCTTACGGTTTATGTTACCATCTGGTCTTAGTCTGTCAATACCTAAGACTGAGCAATTTATAAAGAACAGGAATTTATGTCTCACATTTCTGGAGGCTGGGAGATCAAGGCACAAGCATCTGGTGTTGGGTGAGGGCCTTCTTGCTCTATCTTCCCATGGTGGAAGGTGGAAGAGCAAAAACAGACAAACTGTGTCCAAATATGGCAGAAGAGCAGAAGTGTGAACCCACTCCCAGAAGCCCATTTTTAGCAGCATTAATACATTAATGAGGATGAAGCACTCATGACCTAAACATCTCTCATTGGGCCCCATCTTCCAATACTGTTGCACTGGGATTAAGTTTTCAACAAATGAATTTTGGAAGACACATTCTGATTATAGCACTATCTTTATCCAAAGTAACCAAATTTTGTTTTCCAAATTAAAAATAAAAAGAACTCAGAAAGCCAAAAAATAATTTTTCACAAGCCCAAATCTACCAGATTAATAACTTTTGAGTTTTATTGATCATTTAAAGAAAATTGTATATATTTTTACTCTACAATCATAGTATAATATATAAAAATAATCAAAAGGGTAGATATAACAATGATTACTGACTATTGTTTTGCCTCTTTTTTCCTTAGAAATTGTCCAAGTACCCAAATATTAAATTATCACCTCAATGAAATATTAGCTTCAGGCTTTAAAGTTAAATAAAGTTCTAGAAATTAAAATTCAACAAGCAAATTAAGTATATGTAATTGGTTATATTGTAAGAATTCATAGGCTTAAACATTTTAGAAGTTATTCATTGTTATGAGTTCTTTTAGTTCAAAACAATTGCATAGTTTTGCAATCTTAAGACTATTTGTAGAAACACTAATGGCTCAACCCATAGAACTAATGTAAAAATTTTTGAAAGTTTAACATAGATTAAACTCAAAGCATGTACTAAAATACTGCACTAACATTTTTACATGGTGGCAAAATTAGAGAGAAAACAAAAAGTATTTAAAGCTAAAATTAAAATAATCTTAAGAGCTATCTCTTGTTCTGGAATATCACATGAACTTTAAGAGAATCTTATTTATAAACCTTTATAGTCTTTTCCAAATTTTAAAGACTCTTCAAATCTTGACAAAATCCCTAACTTTCTAACTTTTGCTAAGAACCAAAGCCATTTCTGAAACTCACATTATACTTTTTAAAATCTGAATTTGTTTCTGCATTTATTTTGTGTTTAACATCTGTGTTTTTCATATACTGTCAGTTCAGTAGTTTAATAAAATATGGTGAATTTAGATTTCTTTGGGAGATATTCCAGGGTGTCTCATTTGAAAATTGCCAAAGATGATGCAATTCAGTACATATATGCCAGAGTTTTAAATTTTTAAATAATTTTTCTATTTAAATTTTGTAGCATTTAATATTAATAGTTTTGAGGAGAATCTTAGTGCTTTTTTTTTTTAAGCTAAACAATGAAGTCATTTATTAGGTCATTTAGTAATTTACTAGATATAAGTCATTCCAAGTTTAGTTAAGTTAGTGATCCAAAGATGGCATCAGAAGCCAACTGTCTTCCATGTTTCCAATTATAACATATTCAGCATATTGGCTTTTTCTTGTTTGTCTCCTTAGGCCACTTTACTGCTGTAGTTTGTGTGTGTGTGTGTGTGTGTGTGTTGTTTTTAATTCTGAGATCAATTTTTATTTCTTCCAAAACAAAAAAAAAAAGAAGCAGTCAAAACAATTTAAGACACATTTTAAAGGATATTATTAAGTGAGCTTCAAAAGCTTGACTCTGCAAAGGTTGTGAGTCCAACGGAAGAGGGAAGTCTGTCTTGTTCCTTGGCTGGCCGGCTGGCTGTGCCGAGGACAAAGGAGCCAGCAGACGCCCCGAGACCCCAGACTAATGCCCTGAATAGCCGAGTCCTTCCAATTCCAATTCCAGTGTCGCACAGGACCAGACTGTGCCGGGGGAGGGCTGTGGGAGGGCGGTGCATCCAGAAAGTGGAAATCGAGCCCCGTGGCGCATTCCGATGGAACTCGGCGACAGATGAGCTTGAAAGTTCAAATGGACATTCTGGCTTTAGCGTTGCTTGCAAGGACCAGAAGATCTAACTGGCTGCAGAAGGAGTGCCACCCTTTGTCTCTGGAGTGGTTCTGGTGAGAGATTCACCACACGCAGTGTGCACAGCATCCTCTTGGCTGGCAGACCTGTTATCATAGGGTTTACTTATGTGGGCCAGGTCCGGCCGGAGATCAGTCATGAACCCTGACATCGAGGTTTGCCCAAGTCATTGACTATATTGTAGTAACATTAGCTGGTTATTTACAGGATAGCTGACTCTCCCTTTCCATGGATTTTTAGGGAGCGGGCTGGAGGGGAGGGGCGTGTCTGTTTGCTTGTTTTTAAATTTTTTAAATGACCTTATAAACGGAGAGTCAGGAGAATTTAAACCAACTCCTGTACAGAGCAGTCCAAATAAGCCAGAGGAAAGGCCACCAGAAACACCTGAGTCCTCTCATCTCCTATGTGGAGGAGGCAGGGCCTAGGTCTGAGGAAGTGAATAAATGAAAAAGAAAATGAGTGCAAGAAATGGGAGTTGCAAGGGCAGAAGGAAGAAGGTCAACCACATTTTTTTTTTTTCTCTCTTTTTTCTTTTATAACCTTAGGAGCTAAGTGTAGCTTGAAGATTTTGGATAACTTTGGACAAGAAAAGGAAAACCATTCTTTTGAAGTAGGTTGAAGCAGTGATTTTTTAAAACAAACAAAGCAGAATGAAAGCATCTTAAATTTTTCATCTTTTCTTTACAACTTACCTAGATCACTTTTGATTGAGAAAACTATGGAGAGCTAGTAACTGCCACAAGTGAACCCAGGGGATGGCTTATGTCAATTTTCCACAGAGCCTTGCTTTGTGGGTGTCTGAATGCACTGCTCTCAGGGGCAAGGGCTCTGCTCACATTTACTGGAATCAATCGCAGTAGATTTCAGTCCTCAAATCACTTTTGACTATATTGCTTTGTAAACTCTCCAGCATTCTTACAGAATTTTTTACAATCCTTCCAGTATTCTTCAGGTAGGTCAGGCCAGAGGGAATGCTTAGGCTGGGGATAGTTCATCAGTGCTATGAAAGACTGACTGATTACTTAGTTGGTTTTGGTTGCCGGCTTCTAGTTTTCAGCACTAATTACTGGCAATCAGACCTTCCCATTTTCATCAATGTTCAGGTGATAGATCTTTATTTTAAATGTGATCTTTGATGGTTTGAATGAGTACTCCGTGGGAAAGTTGGTTTTGATCCTGAAGGCCCTGTATTAGCCGATTCTTGCATTGCTATAAAGAAATCTGGGTTAATTATAAAGAAAAGAGGGTTAACTGGCTCATGGTTGTACAGGCTCTATGGAAGCATAGCTGCATTTGCTTCTGGGAGGTCTCAGGAAGCTTTCGATTATGGCAAAAGGCAAAGGGGAGCAAGCACATCACATGGTGAGAACTGGAGGGGTGAGGGGAAGCACCACACACTTTTAAACTATCAGATCTCAGAACACATCTTTCAAGAACGCACTCACTATCTGGAGGGTGGCACCAAAGGGATGGTGCTAAACCATTCATGAGGATTCTGCCTCCATATTCCAGTCACTGCCAGGCCCTACCTACAATATTGGGGATTACATTTTAACATGAGATTTGGGTGGGGACAAATATCCAAACTATATCAGGCCCCCTTATCATGTGGGGGCTTGTGCATCACCTTCCTGCTGACCACTGTCTTGGACATCAACTGCTGCAGTTCGACATCTCACATCCGTATGCAACAAAACCCAGTTAGGAAGGACTGTTTATCACATCCAATGTTTGTAATTTTTTTTAAACTTTTTCTTTCTTTCTTTATTTTGAGATGGAGTCTTGCTCTGTCACCCAGGCTGGAGTGCAGTGGCACAATCTCGGCTCAGTGCAACCTCCACCTCCTAGACTAAAGCAGTTCTCCTGCCTCAACCTCCCAAGTAGCTGGAATTACAGGCATGCTTCACCACATGGCTAATTGTTTTGTATTTTTAGTAGAGATGGGGTTTCATCATGTTGGCCAGGCTGGTTTCGAACTCCTGACCTCAAGTGATCTGCCCACCTTGGCCTCCCAAGGTGCTGGTATTACAGGCATGAGCCACCGTGCCCTGCCTAAACTTTTATTTTGAAATAACTGTAGATACAGGAAGTTGCAAAAAATTGTACAAAGAGGACTGGTGCCAGTGTAGTATTCCCTTAGATTTCCTCAATAGTTACATCTTATATAATTGCAGTATAATATTAAAACCAAGACATTGATATTCAACACAATGTGTATGCATACTTTTATGTTATTTTATTAGTTGTGTAGATTAACGTAAATGAATAACTTGGCTTTTTTTTTTTTTACACTCAGCATGATGCCCTTGAGATCTGTCCAAGACATCCAAGTTGTATGTATTAATAATTCATTCTTTTTTATTGCTGAGTAGTATTCAGTGGTATATATGGATCACAGTTTGTTTAACCATTCACTTGTTGAAAGACATTTTTGTTGTTTTTATTTTCTGGCAATTTCTTACAAAGCTGCTTTCAACAATCATGTATAGGTTTCTACGTGGACATATTTCTCTACCTCCCACTCTACCCCCAGAATAAATTCTCAGGAGTGCGAGTGCTTGATTGTCTAGTGGTAAGTTTGTGTTTGGTATTTTTATGAAACTGCCAAACTGTTTTCCAGATTTCACAGTCCTATGAGCATTTGGTATTGTCACTATTTTGGTTCTTCCAAAAGATATGTAGTGACATCTCATTTTGGATTACATGGATGCAGAGGAACTGGATCTCTCATACATTGCTGGTAGGACTGTGAAATCTGGAAATACAAATGTAATCCAAATGAGATATCACTACATTCCTTTTGGAAGAACTGAAATACTGACAATAGCAAATGGTATTTTGAGTTATATTCGTATTGTAACAGCTAGTGATGTTGAACATTTTTTTCATGTGCTTATTTGTCATCTTTATATCCTCTTCAGTGACATGTTTCTTAATGTCTTTCACATTTTCTAATTTTGTTGGTTATTTTGGGGGGTTTTGTTTGTTAGTTTTACTGCTGAGTTTTGGGAGGTTCTTATATATTCTAATAGAAGTCTTTGTCAGATATATACTTTACAATTATTTTCTCTCATTCCATAGCTTGTCTTTTAATTTCCTTATAAGGGTCTTTCTCAGAGCAAATGTTTTTAATTTTGATGAAGTCCAAATTATTGATTTTTCCTTTTATGGGTGGTACTCTTGGTATCATGTCTAAGAACATATGACCGAGTCCTAGGTTCCAGAGTTTTCTCCTACATTGCCTTTTGAAAATATTATGGTTTTGAGTTATCTATTTTGAGTTGGTTTCAGGAAAAGTGTATGATGTGGATCAACGTTTATTATTTTTGTCTATGGACATTTAATTGCTTTACTACCATTTGTTTAAAAGAATATCCTTTCTCCTTTGAATTTCTCTTACACCTTTGTCAAAAATCAGATGTTTGCATTTGTGTGATTCTATTTCTGGGTCTTAAGTGCTCTTAAGCAAATTACTAGAGTTGGTCATATTAATTTTTTCACTAGTGCTATCCTGGTATCAGTTTTAGTGTCTGTATTTCATTCAGACAACCCTTAGAGATTAGTAAAACTATAAAATATAAAATTATTTTTTGATGTAACCTGTTTTACATCAATAAAAAGCACATATGAGCATTTGAACTTATGTTAAATGTTTATTCAAACATTTCTTCTCTGATCACTCTCCCATCTTCTTTATCCAAAAACATAAAATAGAGATTATATCCTACAACATTAGATTACACTCACAACATAAAAGTTCTGTTCTCTAATTAGATGAAATATTCAAAACAGTGACTGGGAAAGCTCCTCTATTCTACTGGAATGATACGATATCATTTGGAACATCATGTAATTAAATACTAGAAATGAGCTATTGTTGAAATGAGAACACTGTCTAAATGAATAATCTTTACTTACACAATTATTTGCAATGTTCAAATATTGGCCAGAAAATTTTGGTCTTACAAAAAAGATCTGAAATGTAATTTTTTTTCCTATTTAATTCTCTTCACAGAATGAACGTAAGAAGAAAGAGAAATTGTTTCACTGATGTTCAACACAGGGCAACTTTAACTGAATTACTCTAGGGAAACAACAGCCAGTTCCATTAAAATCGTCAAGTTTTATCTCCATTCTCCAGCAATTTATAAAGTATACTATCTAAGTCTCTACAGAGAACAAGGCAGATAGAAGCCAGATGACTAAGCACTGGCGTTCTGGTTTTTAAACACATTCCCTGAACCTATTGTGTAACTAACTGATGCTTAGGCTTAGGACTGGCCTTTTTCAGCTTTCTTCATTTCACTCTCATTAAAAAGAGTTCAGATTAAACACATACCCATGAAACTCAGCAAATGGAAAGAAAGCATTAGGTTCTCTTTCAGTTTTAATCAGTACAAAGCTACATTAGTAACATATAAAATATAAGTGATTCTACATGAATCCTTCATCTTATATGTCAAGATTAGAGAAATAAATCAGAGCAATATTTCCAATTATTGCCATATTCAGTCTTCCCAAATCACCTTGAATTCTTGCAAGCTTCAAGCTAACTCCTATAAGCTATTGTTTATATTATAAATGCATATGATAAAAATTAAAGTGTTTATTTCATTGAGAGCTCATTTTCTTCAGTATTGTATGGCTAAAGAAACCCTTAGTATCATCTCTTAAAGAGGTATTACTACTCTTTCATATAATTCTGAAGCTCAAAGGAATCTCAGGTTTCTTATCATAATTATGACCTTATTTGCTGTGTGAGGCATTGTCCTACACCTCTTAGATATACTTGACAGATGAGGAAACAGTGCCCAGGGTCACACAGTTAAATAGCAAAGTCAGTTTAGTTCAAGCAGCCCATATCAAAAGATCATATCCTCAAACCATGCACCGCAGAGTTTCTCATGGAAACTTCTTATTTTAAAGATATGAACCAATCTCTAATAGGCATTTTGAACTTTTAATTTTTTTGCAGCAGAGTTTGCTAGTATCATTGTCAAATGTTCTATATGTTTTTACTTAAGTTTACCATGCTAGAAACTATTTAACATAATTTTTATGGTTTTTAAATAAATAATTATAAAGTATTAGCATTTGAATTCTTTATGTTATAAGGCTTAAATATCACTTAAGGTTAGAATAACAATCTGCAAGTAACTGTAAATCAGAAATCGGCAATGACTTGAAATCATTCCAGTGTTTTAAGTACAGTATGAATTGTATACACACTCATACATCTTTGCCATTGTTGTGTCTAACCCTGAATGTATACTATGTATGTATGTATGTGTACATATATGTGTGTGTGTATATATGTATATGTACATATGCACGCACACACATATACACTTACATACATGGAGTGGTAGTATCAATGATAGTATATTTTCTAATATATTGATAAATGTACAAAATACAATGTCCCTTTTATTACTTATGATATTTATGTGCAGATTATTTTGCCTCACTATATACTCAGATGTATTAAAGAAATCCAAAAGATTTGAACAGTTTCCTTTCCCGTTCTAGACAAAGTTACCTGATTGACTGGAAGTGATTGGTAGGTGTGGCAAATCTGATCAGTATTTTTTCTAAGAATTGCTAGTTCTGTAAATATAGCAATTAATCTTAAATACTGTGTGATTAACTTTAAGCTCAGTGAACTATAAACTCTAGATTTAAAATTTCCTCCAAGCCCAAGAATTAGCTGCAACACATTGCAAGATTTTCACCAGGTAGAGTATATTTGGCTATACCTGAAAGTATTTATAATTTCTCATACAGCTGCTTAACAATAAAGTATACTTTTTGTGTCAAGGCTACTCATTAATGATGATGTTTTACAGGTATGATGAATTTTAAAGATAACATTTCACATTATATAAATGAATAAGCTAAGAATTCCAGGTAATAAATCATTCATTCTATATGCACAGTGAATTAATTGCAAAGAAAAGATTGCATGGCTGGGAAAGTGCTTATTCCACTAAGTACTTCTTCATCCACAAAGAAAAATAAGAGTGTGTATTTCCCTGAAACCTTAGCAGAATAGCCATGGAGGATTTTCTGTCCTTGGCCATAGGCATTAACTGAGTGCGTTAGAAAAATGAAGAGCAGATATCTATTATAGGGGCAAATCAAAGATAGGGTCTGTTTTAAATAACTGTAATCATAACAAAAATTAACAGTTTACTATGTACTGGTTGATGTTTCAAGCACCTTACAGTTAATATTGATAATTTTAAATGAAGTAACTAACTTGCAATGAGCTTAAATAACTTGATCAAAATTATCCAGGCTTAAGGGCCTGGCTCCAGAATTCATGCATCTAAGCCCCGCATTCTAGTACCTTTTTAAGAAGGTTACAACCTTCTTCGGCACAGTGGCTGCGTATTTTTAACTCCTCATAGCCTAGCAGGTGATCGGCACATGGAAGAACTTAATTTTGTTTCCATTGAAAAACAATGACGGGGAAACCTAAAGGCTAATATAGTGGCCTGATACATTTTCAAGGCATCAAGGGAGCTACCATCTTTGACCTTAGAGTGGCATACACTCTTCCAGCCTTGTTATCCTCAAGGATTATTTCTGACCCACTGCCTTGTCTAAATTAAAGTAGGTCAAGCCATAGCTTAGACTCTTTTTCTCCTAGACCCAGATCCAGGCTTGGGTTCTACTACTCTTAAAGTAATAAAAAAACTGAGTATTTCTTGTCAAATGAAACCAAATTTTCCTAAATTGCCCATTCTGTACTTGCTTTCCATTTGACCTTACCCTGGCTCCTTCAGGCCTCCTCAGGCCTCCTGAATGAAAGGAAAGTGCAGCTTAATTTAGCAAACATGGAAAGGGGAAGAAAAAGAAGAAAAGTTCAATCCAAAGTGGGTAGCACTATAAAACAGTCTTTCAGACACACACATACAAAAAAACAAAAAGGTGTTACTTTTGGAAGAGACAACTTTTAATTTCTCATCTTTCCCCTTATACCTCTGCCCACTTAACTCTCAGGCCCATTGCGTGTAGTAAGTATGCCATTTTGCCTTTAGCCTTTCATCCTTGAGACTGGAGAAAAGGGAGAAATGCCTTCTTTGCTTTGTCCCATTCTGGATTTTAAAGCAATTCACTATTACTAGATAATTAACAGGTTTTCTAATCTGAATTAAAGATGCCTCTGGCCATATTAAAATATCAGGAACAAAAAGAAAAATTCTAAACTCTATATTTCCAAAACATGAAAATATTTAACACACTCTGTAAGAGCACCTTTTACCAATTTTACTACTTATGGTTATCAGTTACAAGTCATTCTACAAAATATTTTCAGATATACTACAATTGATTAAATTAAAATGCTTACATTAAAATTATGATATTTTAATAACATTTTATTTATCAAAATATTTTTAACATTTAACATCCCTACAAACTATAAGCTATAGATAGCTCACCAGGCTAGCTGCTGCTTATTTATATATGTAAAATATTTTTATGAAAAGTCATTGCTTAATGTACAGAAGCTTAAGTTATCTGTATGCTCAACTCAGCTCACCAAAAAAAAAAAAAAAAAGCAAATAAAAGCTATACTGAGATGGCTTTTTTCAACTATTAGGCAAAATTCCAAAAGTTTGCCAAGCTATTCCGTTAGAAAACTGTGGGGAAATGAATGCTAAAACTTTGCTGGTAGAAATGCAAAATAGAACAACCCTAATAGAAGAGAATTTGGCAGTTCTAAATTCTAAACAATTTCATATGCATTACCTTTTACTACAATTCCGTGTCTAGGGATCTGTCCAAAACACAGACAGACAAAAATACAAACACAAGTATCCACAAAGCTATTCATTGCAGTACTATTATAGTAACGAAGACCGCAAACCACTCAAAATTCTATCTATAGATGATTTGTTGAGTAAAATATAGCTCTGTTACTCAATCCATAGTCCATGCACTGAAAGCAAAATTCAGTCTGGGGGAACGTAACAAGATAAATGGCCTGGTTTCTTCAACAGAAAAGTTCTAAGAAAGAAGATAAAATATGTAAATTCTTTTTGATATGTTGACCAAAAAAAAAAAAATCAACCATTCATCCATGTGCATGAAGCTTATCTCACCTTATCGACAGGGTCTCACTTCTGCCCAGGCTGTAGTGCAGTGGTGTGATCATAGCTCATTTCATCCTCAAAGTCCTGGGCTCAAGCAATCCTTTCCCCTCAGTCGCCCTAATAGCTAGGTCTACAGGCCTGGCTAATTTTTACATTTTTTTGTAGAGACAGGGTCTCACTATGTTTCCCAGGCTTGTCTTGAACTCCTGGCCTCAAGCAATCCTCCTCTTTTGGTCTCCCAAAGGGCTAGGATTACAGGTGTGAGCTTCCATGCCTGACCGTATGATTTTCAAAGACATAATCTTTTAAAGATAATACTGAAATAATTATAGATATACTGATATACTGTCTGGGATTTGCTTCAAATTATGTGGGAGACAATGGGCAGGGCTATAAATGAAACAAGATTTGATTCATCTTGATAATTATTGAAACTGGATTATGGATATTTTATGTTTTCTACACTACTATTTTTAATAATACAAAACACTATAGGACTTGCAAGTTCGTTTCATTCTTGAAACTCTCCTAAAAGGTATTATGATGTTCTCAATTTGACTAATAATATCCTGCTTTGCCAGACCTCACTCAGAGAGTAACGGCCAATTGAGCAAATAGTGTATCTGTTCCTTTTTCTTTTTAACATTCATAGCATTTTATTTGTAACTGTTTAAAATACTTTATACATTTAACTTTCTTATATGTGTGTGAGTTCCCATTTAACAGATCTATTTGTTAAAAACAAAAGATGGTGAAATCTTTGAATCCCTTCTACTGCTGTCTAAAGCACACGGCACAGCATGGTGACTTTCTGCATATGTATAGAACTGTGCAACTTCCAACTAATCAAGATACAGGACATTTCTGGCACCTTGAAAGACTTCCTCATGCTCCACCCAGTCTATATGCCTCTAAAGGTAATGTCTATTTTATACTCACAATATTTTCCTTGATCTTGAGCTTCATAGAACTAGAATCATACAACATAGATCCTTGTAACTAGCTCATTTCATGTCACATTATGTCTTTCAATCAATGTTTTTTTTTTTTTAACCTTTTAATTTTTCTATTTTTAAATTTGAGACAGAGTCTCACTCAGGCGTCAGGGTACTCCCACCTCAGCCTTCCAAGGAGCTGGGAATACAGGCATGTGCCTCCATGCCCAGATAATGTTTATATTTTTTGTAGAGGTAGGGTCTTACCACGTTGCCTAGGCTTTTCATGAACTCCTGGGCTCAGGCAAACTGCATACCTCAGCCTCCCAAAGTGCTGAGATTACAGTCATCAGCAACCGTTCCCAGCCCTCAGTGTTTTTTATATCATTGTATTTCATTTTTTCCATTTCTGTGGAGGAGTCCATTACATAAATACATCAATTTAGTTATTCTCTGTTGATAGGCTGTGTCTATGTGCAGTGCCCTGTTCAGCAGCTGTTACGAATAAATCTCCTAATAACATTCTTGTACATATATTTCAGTGGTCAAATATATTCGTTTTCCTTGAACAGGTACCTAGAAGTGGGTCATATGATATGCATATATTTAACTTTAGTTGTTCAACATGGTCATACCAATTTATACTCATTACCAGTGTATGTACATGTTTATATTAAGCAGCCACAATAACCTGCCTAAATTATGTATAATGATATTTTGCCAGCTTTCCCTTCCTCAGCACTTGCATTTCTGATATTAATTATCTTTGCAGCACCCAGAAACATGACAGCTTTTCTGAAGAATATTTAAATAGACACATGAAGAGAGAGTGAATCATGCAGATAACAGGTAGAAGGAAAGGCAATTGTGAGAGACCCGATGCCACCTCATAATTGATGTATTTGAGGAAAGTAAGGAGACTTTTGCTGGTGGAAATGAGTAAGGCAGGGGAGTTGTGGGAGTTACTTTCAGAGTGGTAGCCGGGGTCCAGATGATATAGGCCATATTCAGAAATTTTAATTTTGTTCTAAACATGATGAGAAGCCAGTGAAACAGTTTTGATTTTAGGAGTTACTTTACACAATTTCCATTCCTTTTAACCACAAAGATCATGGTTTTTTAAAATGACTTCACATTTTCTGTGGTTCTTCCAACCTTGCAAGTAAAATAATGTTTTTCAGTTAGCATGATAAATCAGTAGTACTTCAAAAATTGAAGAAATAAAAGTAAAAAAAAAAAGGTTGTGGTTTTGAAAAATATAACCTGAATAGATTACTTAAAAGGAAACTTGGTATTTTCCCCATATATCAAGCTGGACAATTACTACAGTGATGGCTGCTCAATTTCAATATATATTATTCAAATGTTAAAAATTTAAAGCGACAGTTCTCGAGTAGATTTTAGAAACAACTGTAATCATGTGAATTACAAGTCATTATTTACAGACATTTTCAATTTGTATCCGCAAATTGAAATCCAGATATAGGCTACGTTTCTCTAAACAACCAGAAAGTACCCACCCTTTACATTTCTATCTGTGCCTTTAACCATTTAACCAACACTTCTCAAACCTTTTTGATTTCCCAAGTCAATTGGGGAATTCTTAAAAACAATTTCCAATTCCCCTTACAGATCTACCAAATATGACTCTCTGAAGGTGGGAACTCGGAATCTACAATCTTTGAAACTCCTAAACCACCAGCCTAAAATGTCAATCCTTATATAGATCTGTGTTAGTTCCCTGTCACTATTGTGACAAATTACCACAAACTTAGTGTCTGAAAACAACACAAATTTATTATCATACAGTTTTGGTGGTCAGAAGTCCAGTTTTATAGCAGCCAGAAGCCTAGGGTCTAATGAAGCAAATTAAAGATGGCATTCTTTCTGAAGACTTTAGAGCAGAACACATTCCTTGCCTTTTCCAGCTTCTAGAGGATGCACACAGCCCTTGGCTCTTAGCCAAATCACTGATTCCATCCTTACATCTTCTCTGACTCTGGCCCTCCTGCCTCCCTCTTATAAGGATACCTGTGATTACACTGGGGCCCCTAGAATAATCTCCCATCTCAAGATTTTTAAATCAATCACATCTGCAAGTCTTTTATCTACATAAAATAATGTCTTCACAAGTTTAGGGGATTAAGAGATGAACAGCTGACAATCATTAAGTTTGTTGTAACATTTTGTTTGTTTGTTGAAGTGCATGCAGAAAAGCTTGCCTCACACAAATACGTAGTTAAAGAAAGACGACCTCCAGAAATTCTCAGACTACACTTTGGAATCCAATGATGTGAAAAAAATTAAGCAGAATTGAAGTGAGGAATTAAAGGATAATGTTCATTTAGAAGAGAAAAGAACAAAAGCAGAACGAAAAGAAAGAAGGAGAAAAAAAGGAAGAGGGGCAAAGGGAAAAAAATTTAAAAAAGAAGAGAAAATAAAAATGGTAAAATAGAAGGTAAAAAAAGAATGAAGCAAACAGCAGGTAAAAAAGATAAAAGATGAAATCAGGAGAAAGGAATATGAAAGTGGTGAATACAGCAGAAGAAAATAATTGAGTAGGATATGGAAAAGATATTGAAGAGTAAACATGATACCTTAGGACTATTTTAAAGTAATGGAGAGAGTTACAAGATATCAACAGAATTAAAATCTGGAAAAAAATTGCTTTCAGAAAACACCAATGGATTTGATGACAAATATTATAATGATTTCCTTGCAAACAATTTTTTGTAATTGGTGACTGTGTTAGCAACAGAACATCTGAAAGTAGGTCATTTACAGAGAAAATAAATTTATTTATTACAGTTGTGGAGGCTAGGAAGTCCAAGGTCAAGGGGCTGTATCTTGTGAGTGACTTCTTGCTGATGGGGACTCTCTGCAAAGTCCCAGGGTGACACAGGGCATCACATGGCAAGAAGCTGAATATGCCAGCTTAGATCTCTCTACTTCTTATAGAGTCACAAGTCTCATTCCTATGATAAC
Organism: Piliocolobus tephrosceles; assembly: GCF_002776525.5. Lineage (NCBI taxonomy): Eukaryota > Metazoa > Chordata > Mammalia > Primates > Cercopithecidae > Piliocolobus > Piliocolobus tephrosceles. The sequence goes on from NC_045436.1 coordinate 126,061,248, forward strand.
CCATTAATCCATTCATGAAAGCAGAGCTTTCATGACAGAATCACCTCTTAAAGGCCTTACATCTCAATACTGCCACAATGGTGATTAAATTTCAACACGAATTTTGTAGAAAACAAATACTGAAACCATAGTAGTGGCCCAGAGACATAAGTTTCTAGAATTCATTTGAAATAACAAAAAGGTAAAATTGTATTCTTCAGAGTTAAGATATACGCACACATATATTTTAAGCTATATTTAATTATATTTTAATTTTAAGATTTTAGTTTTAATTAAAAAGTTAACACACATTGCAATTTCCCAGCATGTTAACTGAAAATAATTTGGCACAACTTCAATATTCAATAATATGTGTTTGATTGGTGAGTAAAATTAAATGTCCAACAAGAGGGAATTAATTGGTACCAACTAAATGTTTTTCACACCTGAGCATAAAATTAAAATACAGTCAAACCAGCAGAGCAAGAATAATTAGTTTATAATGAATTATCACTTTTAAGTACAAAGCACCAAGATCCTCCCAACCTACTTATTTTCCTTTTGTAGTAAATTTTATTTTATAATTAATTCTGTTTTCCTTATCACAAAGCAATTATTAATACAGAATAATTATCATATAAATAAGTAAAAATAAATGCATCCAGAAATTACCACTGGTAAAATCTTGATTTGTACTTCCAAATCTCATTCTATGCTCAAGTAACTTTTTTTTTTTTTTTTTTTTTTTTTTTTTTTTTTTTTTTTTTTTTTTCTTTTGAGACGGAGTCTTGCTCTGTCGCCCGAGCTGGAGTGCAGTGGCCAGATCTCAGCTCACTGCAAGCTCCGCCTCCCGGGTTTACGCCATTCTCCTGCCTCAGCCTCCGGAGTAGCTGGGACTACAGGCGCCCGCCACCTCGCCCGGCTAGTTTTTTGTATTTTTAGTAGAGACGGGGTTTCACCGTGTTAGCCAGGATGGTCTCGATCTCCTGACCTCGTGATCCGCCCGTCTCGGCCTCCCAAAGTGCTGGGATTACAGGCTTGAGCCACCGCGCCCGGCCTCAAGTAACTTTTATTCATTTTTGCAGGGTGTCATATTTTACTTAAGCATTTCATCAATGGTAGAAACTTTGTTCAGTGTTCCAACCACTACACTGGTTTTCAAGGTATAAGTTGCTCCAACAAATATGCTAATGTTAGATATTTTGGATTTTCCAACTAGTATCCTACTGTTTAATATTAAAATTAACGCAAGTTTTTATATTAAAAAAAGTGATGTGAATGTGTAATTGACTTTAAAATGATTAGAAAAAAATACAAAATTGAGAAAAGTCTAAAAATAAACCAAAATAAGTAGAGATTAATAAAAATTTACAAAAACAACATGATGTACTAAAATTGCCCATGCTCAAAATATAACTAACTGAGACTCAATTCTCAAGATTTATTATGTGGATCAATTTGTTTTCTCCTAAACTGCTTTAGGCAATTATCAAGGGAAAGAGTTGGGAAATAGGAAGAGATGCAAAAGTTAACTTCACAATACTATTCTCTCTCGAGGAATGGAATAAATGCTTTCTCAAGGAAATAGATTTATAGGGAAATAAATTGCACTGTATCACTCCCCAGATCTTATTCTCTTAACCTATGGGTCTTAACAATTAACCCTTAATAATTAAAAGTTCTGCCCTGGGTGGAGCAGACCATTATTCTCTCAGGCTAGTCCTACTCCTACTTCCTAAAACAATTGCCCTATTCCAAATACAGCCTTTTTTAGTATTATCCCAGCTGGATGTGGATTTAGCTTTTGCCTCAAGAAAATATCAGATTAAATCAAAATATTACACAAAATTAATTCCAAGTTCACACTACCCCACAGGCTAATAAAGGGAAATAAAATAAATTGCTTCCTAGAATAATTTCCATCCTAAACATCATATCTTGTTGCAAGGATTGATATAGCTTTCTAGAAATTTGATAATTAGTTCGATGACAGAAGAAATACACCCTAAAGAATAAAAATATTTAAATGTCCAACATGTAAATGTTATTAATTCCTCTCCCCTTTAGGACAGTCCAGGAAAATGTTAAAATCCAAAATTTAATTTCACTCCAAAATTAATAAAATCTCAAGAAAGTCCACAATCATCATTCTCAATTTCTTACCCTGCTCATTCTCAGCCAGAGGGTTCTCTTGGAATCACAGGATATTATTCTGTTGACTGGTTTTCCCTCGAAAAAGCAAATTTCTTTTAGGTTTTAAAGTTGAATTAATCGAATCCTAAATCTATTTATATTTTAAATTCCAAATGAAGACTTTAAAATAGCAGTGTCTGGCACATACCGAGAATGATAAATAAAATTGTTATTATTATTGTATGTATTATTGTATTAAAAGAGCCTTTAACGATTGCTAGGACATGTATTGTCATTGCAATACCAGCCCTATACTCTGTTAAAAGAAAAACTTCAGCTGAATTAAAATTAAAGGAGTTTAATTGAGCAACAAATGATTCATGAATCAGGAACCCCCAGAATCACAGCAGATTCAGAAAGACTCCAGCATAGGCACATAGTGGGATAAGGTTTATAGACAAAATAAGGAAAGTGAGGTAGAGAAATCGGAAGTGAGGTACAGAAATCGGACGTGAGGTACAGAAACGAGTGGATTGGTTACAGCTCAGCCTTGGCCTTATTTGAACAGTTTGAACACTCAACAGTGTATGAGTGGTTGAAGTGTGGCTGCTGGGATTGGCCAAGACCCAGGCACTACTGTTACAGGCACACATTCCCATGTTAGGTTCTCGATCTTGTCTACCTGTTAAGTTAGGTTGCAGTTTGTCCACAAAAACACAAGTATAGAAGTGCAGAGTCTTTCTCAGCCTATATTTAGTTCGCTTTAACAACTCATAAAATTTAGAAAACACAAGAAATTCCCAAGATTCCATAGTTAATATTGTATTTTTATTATTATACATTCTCCATACTAACGTTCCCAAAAATTCCTGTTATCTGACAAAAGGCTTAGGCACCTAAGCAAGGACAATGATACCATTTAAGCAAGGTACCATGATAAGCAAGGAAAAATCTTTTTGATTTCACCTCTGGTGGATGCCAATTAGCCTGTGAAGACTGATGGAGTTCACAACCTGTGAGTTTCCTGTAAATGGACAGAACAGGCGGTTATATCACCTTTGTCATATCTCAGGATTGGGGGAGTAAGATAAAGTGGGATCAACCTCTTCTTTCTGCCTTCTTTCCCAGCAATTGACATTTGTGATGACCTGTTTTCATGTAAAGTACAAGTCTGCAGCAACGACTCCCACAGTCCCTGGGTCTAGCGTGACGTTCCTTGTTTCTTCACTGGGCATTTTAAGCCACTTACTAATGCTGCTTGCTCTGTCCATTGCTTAACCCTGTTTAATCTTCCTACTAAGGAGAAGTTTCTCCTCACAATTTTTTTTCCTTAGCTGAAAAATTATCCAAGGCGGAATCTTGAATCGAAATTACATCTGTTCCTTCTGACACATGTCCTGAAATTCAGGGGACCATAAATGCACCTTAAAAATTGTCCTTTTAACAGCTTTTTCACTTTTTGTATCTTGAGCAATTTCTACTACTTCAATATCAAAATAAGCATTTTTTTCAACAATTGTTTTTTGCGGCTTTAATGAGACATCCCCTAGTGTTCAATTTTCCCCTGTGGTTTCTCTATTTCCTTGAGGCAGGCTCAGCACAGTGTTTAAGATTTTAATTTTTTAAGCTATCCCTTTGCTTCTCTTCCAATTGTACTTTCTTTTCGTTTCTTTTCTTTTTTTTTTTTTTTTTTCTTTGTTTTTGGATGAAGATATTATATTTTGGTTTTTTGTTTGTTTTGTTTTTCATGATTGTTAAGATTAAATGTTCAACTAGCCCAGGATTAGACTCCATCTGTTAATGTCCTGCCTGGTTCCCCTTTAGTATATTTCACACTTTGTGTGCCTTGCCTTAGAGTCCTAACTATATATTTTGCTGGTATGCTATCCAAGGATGTATGTCACATTGAAAGTAATCTAAAAATGGTAAGACATGTCAAGATCATCTTCTGAGGCTTCTCTCAAATTTATTCAGATTCTTATTTTTTACTCATTTTAATGTGTTCCATTCCTCAATGAATGATTAGCATAAGTGCTTTTATTACTGACTCGTATCTGAAGTTTAATGAGGTGCCTCTCAGGGTGTCCAGGTATCCAACCTTTCTCTGGGTTATCACTCCAGTTCACTTCATGAGTGAACTATTCTTTTCTGTTAGCTTTCTCTGATTCAAGTCAACCAAGTAATAACTCACATATCACTGCCCATATTATTAATACCATTCAAAAATGTTCCGAGTATATCTGCGGAAGATGAGCTTTTTTTTTTTTTTTAACTGTGAGGTATTGCAAGGGCCTAAGAAATTTTTTTTTTTTTTAATGAATAAATAAATCTATATTTTTAGCCTGTCATCTAAATCTAGTTTGGTTTCAATAACCTTGCCTCTTTTTAAGTATGCCCCTCCTGTATGCCTTGATACTTCCACAGTGCACTTGCTATTTCCAGAGCTAAAATCACTTCCTGAGTTTCATTCATCTAACATCTTGAAATTTCTCAGAAGTCCCAATTTCTTATAGTCTTTCAGATCTAACAAATTCTCTACAATAAAACACCCTAAGTACAAGCTTTCTTTACCAACTTTGACCTTGAGATGTACAGCAATCTCATCCAAAATTTTTTTGACCCCTTCCAAATGAAAGTAATATTTTCATGGAAATAGAGTACCCTTACCCTTTTCTGATTTATCTACTCATTTATAAATATTCACCACTTTTCCATGGTTGAGAACCCTGACTCGCTTTTGAAGCAACATCCACAGTCAGAGCTTCTATAGTTAATAAATCAGACACGCTTAGAAACTGCATGTTCGAGAAGTGGTAGTTGTCCTCGAAACTATTAGACAGGCCACATAAATACAGGAAGTTATCTACAATGTTGTTTATTTGATCCTGAATACAGCTGATAAAATGATAAAGTAGAACAATTATTTGTCTATTGATTTAATATGTCAACCAAGGCTGAACACTAAAATGACAAGGCTAAAACCTCATGTTCTAGTGCTTGTACTCCATGTGACACATAGCTTCTCTTTGAGGTTTAAAGTCACAGCCTGTAGGCTTTATTGAGAAAATACAAGGAGGAAAATGTCTCTCAGTGACCAGTGTATACAAAGCCTGTACACTGCTCTCTTTAAGGTAAAATACCCTCCATTGAGACTAAAAGACTCTCTTTTCTTGGTTCTCTAATCCCTGGCTCAGCAGTACCTACTTGGGTTTCCTCTGTAATTCAAGGTCAACCACAGAGGCATGGATAATCATATTGGTTAAAAACAGCCACCATTTTTCTTTCCTTTGAAAAAGGTATCTTGAATCTTATCACTAAGTACTAAGAAACATTTATCTTATTTATTTCTCCCATTGATATTTATTGAACACATCCTAAATGCCTGACAGTCCAGTAAGTGGTAGGACTCAAATGGTCCACACAAGCCACGTGGCTTTCAGACTAGAGGCAGACATTAAATAAATAACACAAACACAATTATATATAAGGTTTCATCACTTTTAAGACACATTTTTTTTACATTTTATTGTACTTTACCATTGCATGGTATCTTACAACCAATGGGGTTTCATAATCTCTAAAGGCCAGGCAAGAGTCACCGTGCAGTAGTCACTGTTGGCATATGACTGAGCTATCCATTGTTGTCCCTTAGCTTGAATTATGTATATTGTTGAATACACACTAGTAAATTTCAGTGACATTTTAATGTCTCAGAGAGAGAACATTATGATTTGATCTGAAATTTTAAAGGTTATTTTGTGTGCAGAAAGAGACAAACAGGGAAGGGCAGTGTCAATGTAATATGAAGGAAGAAGTAGTCAGTAGCCAGATCTCAATGGTAGCCTGGAGGCTACAGTAATAAATTTTAATTTTTATCTTAAGTGCAGTGGTGAGTCATTGAAATATTTTAATCAGGTAAGTAGCATGTTCCAATTTGTATTCTAATAGATCAGTGTACCTATAGGTTAAGCTAATTGAGAAACAATAACAGAAGGGGAACCACTTAAGATATTGATTATTGTGTGTTATTGATAAAGTAGGATGGTGGACTAGCAGAAATTGGGAGAAGTATATGGATTTGGGGTATACTGGGAAGTAGAACTTAAAAGAACTTGATGTTAAACTGAAACTAAATTTGGGGGAAGAGGCTAGGTGCATTGTTCCACTCCTGTAATCCCAGTGGTTTGGGAGGCTGAGGTGAGCAAATCACCTGAGGTCAGAGGTTTCGAGACCAGCCTGGCCAACATGGTGAAATCCCATCTCTACCAAAAAAATAAAAAATTAGTCAGGTGTGGTGGTACACATCTGTAATTCTAGAAGTAGATTCAAATGGGTAGCTGTTACCTCTAGACTGAGGAAAAGAAACAAGAAAGGAACTAAGAACTAGGTGAGACCACCACTCAGAAATGCTGTGATTCAGACTTCTACAAAGACAGTATGGCTACCAAAGGAACACGTAGCCTGTCAGTGACAAAACTTGTCAAAGGTGTTAGACTAACAATAGTTTCAGAAGCAACCAGCTGTTGGAATATGGACAAGCTGGAGCCTTCAGGAGGACAGAAGAGCTGCTGGTAGGAAGAACATGGCTTGAGGGCACAACTGGGTCACGTCTGCACAGACCCCTGGAATCATAGGCTGAAAAGTCAATATGGAGAACTTGAATCTAGAAGGGTGGTATTTTTCTACTACTATCTCTTTGCAGGGTGACTTGCAAAGGAGTATACAGAGCCCAGCTCCAATATCACAAAGCAAGATAGACAAGGTTAGATTTGGAGCTGACAGGCAATACATTGATCATTGGCACAGTAATTTATGTATTAATTGTTTTAATAATAATTTACTGTCTATATATTAGTCAACTTAATTTAATCTACTATATTTAAGGTATTTGCTGCATATAAGGCTATCATTAGCTAACAAATTTCTACAAATGTCAAATAAAAACCACTCCAGACATTGATATATAAAGAGTTTATCAGAAAAGACAATTGCATGAGTGGGAAAGGGACTATTGTAATGGAGTGGGGAGACTATCACAATAGGGAGAAGGCTCAGACTATGAGATCTGCAAGTATCTCAGAGGTCAGTCAGAAAAGGGCTTTTCTTTTATAAGGAGGAGTAAATAAGACAAAAATGGATGAGAAGTGGGCTGAAAGGAAGGTAGTAGATTAGAAAATGTTTTACCCTCAGGTCAGCCTATTCTTGAGAGAGGCTATTAAGTAGGGGTTGTTTGCTGGTTCAGGATGTGCTTATATCAGTGTTCTGGACCTGGGGAAGGAGAATAGCTTAACCAAAGTCCGGTTAACAGGGACTTTGTTCCTGTTGATCAGCAGGGACAAGCAGTTCAGCTAATCATTCATGAAGCAAAAAATGAGAATTTGAAGGGTCTGTGTCTGGCCTTGTCTTAGGTTTAAAAAAAGACGCATCCATGAATTTTATCTCAACCATGCGAGGAGTGATGATTTTTTACACTAAACTCTTTTCTGGAACTTTAAAAAGGTGGGGGAATTTATCTGACCATCGCAGTTCCACAATCACATGGCTTGGGTAAAGATCAGCATTGTCACTATTGATCTATTTGGAAACTAAACATTGTCCTTTTCAGGATTGTTTCTATAATAAACAAACCAAGTATACAGTTTGTCCTCCAATTCTTTCTAGTAAACATATATACAATTCTTAAAGTTAGAATTGGAAAACAGTCTGTAAGTGCCATGGACAATTTCTCCTTGGCCTTCTGAAGGCTCTGAAAAAATCAACTGACAAAAGACAAATTAATTGTAGAAAACACATACAAATTTATTTAACATGTATGTAGGGCAGTGTGCAAAATGGAGACTCAAAGACACAGGGGAAATTGTCCGTTTTTATGCTTAAGTTCAACAGAGGATGGACAGGCATGTAGAAATATAATTGATCAAAAGGTAATGTTCTAATCCCCACTGAATGGGGAAACCCAGCAAGGCCTGTCTGTCTAGATTATTCCTGGCCTCTCTGTCTATGTGGCATTTCTTTCTTCTGGGTGTGGGGTAGGGCACTCTCTGAAATGTGGACCTTATGACTTACACTCAAACAAGGTAGGTCAGATCATTTCTTTATGGTCAGTTTTTACACAGAAGGGTGGAAGGAAAATAAAGTAATGTTTTTATGTTTTATGGCTGACTCTGGGGAAAAGAAGTTCTGATTTCTATGACCTGCCTTTAGGAAGAGGGATTCCCTTTCTATGGCTAACCCCAGGGGAGAATGGGACTGAGAGACAGAAGGGCAGGAGGAGGGCAGCAAAAACTTTTGCTTCAAGGCTGCTTCTGAGGCCTTCATTTTGGGGTATTGTTTTCTCAGCCTCAACAGGCCCCTTTCAAAGTATTCAAAACTTACAGTTCAGAAAATATAGCAGAAAGGAAAAAGTTAGAACCACAAAATTATAACATAAACTCTATTAGTCAGGGTTCTTTAGAGGGACAGAACTAATAGAAAAATATATATATATATTCTATTATATATCAAAATAATCAATATCTTAAGTGGTTCCCCTTCTGTTATTGTTTCTCAATTAGCTTAACCTACAGGTACACTGATCTGTTAGAATACAAATTGGAACATGTTACTTACCTGATTAAAATATTTCAATGACTCACCACTGCACTTTAGATAAAAATTAAAATTTATTACTGTAGCCTCCAGGCTACCATTGACATCTGGCTACTGACTACTTCTTCCTTCGTGTGTGTGTGTGTGTGTGTGTGTGTGTGTGTGTATGAAAGGGAGTTTATTAAAGAGAATTGACTCACACAGGACTATTACAAGGTAAAGTCCCAACATAGACTGTCTGCAAGTTGAGGAGCAAGGAAGCCAGTGGTGGATCAGTCCAAGTCCCAAAACCTCAAAAGTAGGGAAGCCGACAATGCAGCTTTCAGCCTGTGGCCAAAGGCTCCAAAACCCTGACAAACCCAGAGCTGGTATAAGTCCAAGAGTCCAACAGCTGAAGAACTTGGAGTCTGATGTTCAAGGGCAGGAAGCATCCAGCACGGGAGACAGATGATGGCCGGAAGACTCAGCAAGTCTCTCTCAAGTTCAAAGTTCCACAGATCTCTAGGGCAGGGGCAAAATGTCACCAGTCTTTTAGCAAAGCAAGAGTGACCTTTACTTCAGTTCCTATTAAGTTCCTCACCTCAATCTGAGACTTTCTCAGCCTGAACTTCATTGTCCATATCACTATCAGCATTTTGGTGAAAGCCAAATGCTTTCAACAATGCTTTTCAACAAGTCTCTAGGAAGTTCCAAACTTTCCCACATTTTCCTGTCTTCTTCTGAGCCCTCCAAATTGTTCCAGCCTCTGTCTCTTATCCAGTTCCAAAACCACTTCCACATTTTCGAGTGTCTTTACAGCCACTCCCTACTACCTAGTACCAATTTACTGTATTAGTCCCTTCTCATTCTACTAAGAAAGATATACCTGAGACTGGGTAATTTATAAAGCAAAGAGGTTTAATTGACTCACTGTTCAGCATGGTTGGAAAGGCCTCAGGAAACTTACAATCATGGCGGAAAGGGAAGCAAACACGTCCTTCTTCACATGGTGACAGCAAAAGGAGGTACAGAGCAAAGTGGGGGTAAAGCTCCTTACAAAACCATCAGATCTTGTGAGAATTCACTCACTATCACAAGAACAGCATGGAGGTAACTGCCCCCATGATTCAGTTTCCTCCCATTGAGTCCCTCCCACAACACGTGGGGAATATGGGAACTATGGTTCTAGATGAGACTTGAGCTATGTTATTTAGTACTTTGCCAGATAAAGTTCTTGAATAGATCTCACAGGTATGGTTGTCCTTTTGCTTTCTACCCATCTCTTTTTGCTATCTGTTTTCACACATAGACCAGAAGAGAGAAAGCCTTCACTGCAACTATTTAGAAGCAGTCCATCTATCATATCCTGTCACTATCTGGAGAGTGTTATGAAGAATATTTCAGCATGAAATGCTAATGTAACTAGTGTTGTAATCACAATGAAAATGTTAATGATGATAATGCTGTTAACAGTGATGATGATGATGGTGATGCTGTGAAAGAATGCCCGAAGAAAGCCATAACTCTGAAGGGTTTTACCATTAACAGGGAAGAAGAGATTTTCAACATCAGGCCACAAGCCTAATATAAAGTTAATAATCTTGACTTTTTTCCTCCGTTAACCAATTTATTTTAACTACATCTCAATTTTAACTGCCATTTTTAGGAGGACAATATTTTCTACCTTGGAAGGCTATTGCAAGGAGAATTAACTTAATTTCTGAAGGCCTTTGTAATGTGAAGTTATCCTTAAATCGTTCCTTTCAACCACTCTGGTAAGGAGATACATCCAATGCCATGCTTTAAGAGCCAATTAATTTTTAAAGTCAGAAAGATATAAAATAGGCATGTACCTGCCCTGAGAGAATTTTGTTTATTATTCTTCCTCATAGAAGGTCCCAAGGTTAGGTATATATGCCTATATAAAGGTATATGTGCCTTACTATCAAAATGTATTTAAAGTCACAAACTATAAATTAGTCTGAAAAAGGATTACACTATTTACTTCTCCTTGTCTAATCCTCAGTAATAGGCTTTTATTCTGTTTGACCACAAACCATAAATAACTTCTTTTTCCTTTTTCTTTATTATTGCACTTATCCATATAAACTCTGACAAAGACTGTTTCTTTTGGCCAAAAGTTTAGTGAGGCACCTCTGAGTTTTCTGTTTGACTAGTCTTGACCTTGGGCTTTCCCCCTCTGTCTGTAAAATTCACTTTGAGCAAGAATCCTGCTAAGTCTCTTATTACTTGAGCACCCTGGGTATCTTATCACCCTGACCTGCCTTTAGCAATACTCCTTTCAAATAAGTTTAGCCAGAAACCCCTTATCTTTGACATTTCTTCTGAGTAATGTTCCATCCACTCACCCTCATTCTTCCTTTTGGTTATAAGTCTCCAATTGTCCTTGTCGAAGTTAGACTTGAGTCCAATCTCTCTCCTATACTGTGAGATCCCATTGCAGTCATTCCTAAAGCTATCTCCATGGCCCCACCTCAATAAAACTTGCCTTACCATCTTTAACAAGTGTCATGAATATTTTTTTTCTTTATCTCAAATGCACCAGTTACGGAAAAGCAAATGTTGCTGTGCCCTGTTTCCTTTTATATTCACAGGGCCTGGATCATGGTCAATCCTCAAGGACTGGGCCTCAACACTCTTACCCTAATGCAGCCTAGTTGGGAATTCTCCTAAGGTTCAAATTTTGAGAATCAATAGCTAGCCTCCACACTTCATTTACTCACTATTCCGGAGTACATCTCAATAGCTTAATATTTTTTTTCAAACAGGGAAAACTTATTTCTTAATGCTTTCTTCTATTGTCTGAAACAAGTTGTCCTTCACTAAGTCACACACATCTTTCACATATTTTCACCTTATTTTCCTAATCCATGTGCAACCAATCCATGTGCACACAGCAACAACATACCTTGACATTATTTTTAAATGCAAACTCATCTTGGTTTGAATACACAGCCACTATGCAAATTTCTGTATTTGACACATAAATAAATTCATGATTTTACTAAAAGAAATGAGTAAAAGAAAGAAGATGCTACTCACAGGGATGGAGAACCAAAAGTGGATCTTTAAAGAGTTGAATTTTATAAAATATAGGAAGAAGAACCCAAAAATATAAGTAGACATAACTGCAGTCTGGTGAGAAGAAAGTTACAACAACCATATGGAATGGAAGTTCTCATACTTCTGATTGAGAACGGCTGAATAAGAGAATTTTGATGAGGAGAAGAAAAGATGAAGTAGTTGTGGTGGGTGAATTTGGCAATTAATGATTACAAGAGAGGAGATGCAAGCTAAGGGAAAGGAGGTATTTTTGTCCACTAGACCTAGTTATAACCTCCACAGATCTCAACATTTTGGAGATGTAGTCTCTAATGAACTCCTCTGATGTAATTTAATTGTTTCAAATTGATTATTCACTCTTTTATATTTCTTACTTAAATAAACCATACCAAAGTTTTCATTAAGCAGAGCTAACATTTCAGCATGAAAACAACTGCAGAAAAAGAAAAGAATACACTGCATTCATGAGTATAATAGTCACATTTGTTAAGTATCTATTTGGATGAAAGCTGCTATACAATCTATGCCCATCATTTGCATACATAGATTACATCTACAATTGGTTTGCAGAAGTTTCTTAAGAGATTTCAACCTCTTAATTATTTCCTCTGAGCCCCTTCTTGCAATAACTATTCATCATTGACAGCACTGTAATGCAATTCTTCTTTCAATAAAGAGCTTTATTGATTTAACTAACAAAACACAGTAACTCAGAGATCCATGAAGGAACTTCCCTAATGATAAAGATAAATAAAGCAAGAATACAAATTCCTAAAGATGATTTCAATGCAGGTATCAGCCAAAATAGGTTTTTCATGTATTCAAAATATAAAGAGGGGTTTCCATATGCAGATGAATTGAAAGGGAAATGATACTCACTTCAGTTCCTACTTATTTACTTTTATTTCATACTGTGTTGTGCCTTCAGAGTCTACAGACACTACTAGTAGGAGAGGTGATTAGAAATGAAATCTCTTGGTACATGTTTGAGGTTGTTGAGTCAAAAAGCTCTCCAAGAGTGTTATTAGGAAAATTACACTCTTCTTGAACAGATCCCATTAATGAAAAAGCATCGAGCCCAGCAGATGCTTCTAGTAAGAGTGACAGACTCAGGAAAAAAGAGAGTAGGTCATATTAATAAAACTAGTTATTTTTTGTTTTAAGATTGGCTATAGAGAGCAAACAAAATTAAATGTTGATATTTCAAACCTTTCTACCAGTTTCTTTGTCTCCTAAAGTACAATGTTTTGTTTCTCTTGCTATGAATGTGTATGTAAATCAAGTGAAGCTAGGGGAAAAGAAAATATTCTTTGAGAGGGTAAGACTAAAAGAAGTGTATTTTTCACTAAAGAGATAGTTTCTGAAAGCTGTCTTTTTGATTGTGTATTTTTTGTCTTTTTTTAAAAAAAGAATACATAGGTAGAAACTAACAGAGAAGAGTTAAAGTAGGGCAAACATTTAAAATCATCATTCCCTTTAGTATAGTTTATCTGTCTCAATTATTCTGAGATATTGTATTGAATGTACCCATGATTATACAATTTCACTTCAGAATTTTCACTTCTTATTGATAAAGCTTAATATTAACAATCACTTTGATATAAGCATTTAAGTTTTCCTTGGGAATTTAAATTGATATGCTCTACAACATAAGAATGACCTATATGGCTTAATTGAGTTTTACAACATGCAAACAAATTTGAAGGAAAGTCAATATTAAAAATCCTGTAGCAGTTAAGAAGCATAGGTTTAGATAATGATAAGAACACACTTACTTAATATTCTATGCAATTCAATTGAATTTAGAAATCTTGGCAGGGCACTGTGGCTCACACCTGTAATCTGAGCACTTAGGGAAGCAGAAGCTAGAAGACAGGTTGAGCCCAGAATTTCAAGGCCAGCCTGGGCAACACAGCGAGACCCCATTCTCCACACACACACACACACACACACATTTCAATTTAGAAATCTTTTTTCCCTTGAAGATGCCCATGACTGGACTTCAAAGGACATCCCATCTAATATAACTTTGTGTAAATTAGTCTTCAATTTAAATAATCTCTTTTTATTCCCTAAATTTAGAAACTACAATATGTTGTTTCTAAATTTGTTCAAATTCAGGGGATAATAGGACTTATTTTGTCATAGTAATAAATAATGACAAATTTTTTAAATTAAAGGGAATTTAATTCTAGAAGCTAACCTTCAAATGCAACCAAATTTGAAGTTATCACAAAAAAAATCTATATCTAATGTATTTATCTTTGGAGATGATACTTTCATATGGTCTAGAAAAGAACTCATACACAAATTAATGTTCTATATTTGAAAATATTTTTCTTACTTCAATCCATGACATAATTCAAGAAATAAAGACTGCAACCTAGCTGTCATACTTTGATTTACTAAGGATTTTGTTATAATAAAAGCTAATAGAAGTCCTAGAATAAGCCAAAAGTCACCAGAAAGCCAACATGATCCCACTATTGCAGTTATAATTTTCTTGAGGGCAAGAATTCTAGAGAATTTCTATTTATCTGCTTTATATGGCCTTTAGCATAGTACCTTGCATACAAAAAACACTTCACAAATATGTACTAAATGAATAGTTTTTGAGTTTATACTGGTTTTCTGTTGTTGGGTTTTTTGTTGTTGCATGACAAATTAGTACAAATATAGCAACTTAAAACAACATACATTTATTACCTAACAATTTATGTGGATCAGGAATCTGACCATAGGTTAGCTGGGTCTTTTTCAGCATCCCATGTAGCTGCAATCACGGTCTCAACCAGGCTGTGTTCTCCTGCTGAGGCTTGATGGGGGAAGAATCTACTTTCAAGCTATTTTAAGTTACAGGCAGAGTTTATATCCTTGCAGCTGTATGAAGTCATGTAGGCTTCTCTAGCATGCCAACTTACTTCATCAAGCCCACAATGGAGGGCCTAATTCCTATCTTACAGGCTTCTGCATGATTATGTCATGTCCACTGAAGTTAATCTCTTTCTTGCTTAATTCAAAATCAGCTCGTTTAGGGACCTTTATTGCATTTTCAAAATCCCTTAACCATTTCCATATTCTGTTAGCTAGAAGCAATTCATAGTCCTACATCCACTCGAAGAGTATGACCATCAAGGGTAGGAATCACGAGGGCCACTCCAGGGTCTGTCTGCTGCAGAGATGATCTGACTCACATAAATAATACGGGCCTGTAGTTAGACAGACATACTCATACTCTCATTATCTATATGACCTAGGACAAATCATTTAACCTGTGTAACTCTCAATTTCCTTAACTGTAAAAAGGAAGTGATAACAACTTTTTACAATTGTTATCAATATGAATAAAGTATTATGAATATGTAGGAATTCATATATTGGTAATCATTTTTATAATTTAGCTACTGGGTGAGAAATCAAAACGATTAGACCTAATTTTGTCTTAATTAAATTTATTGAATTTGTCAGACCTAAAATAAACCAAACGTATCTGTCACTGATGCATTCTCACTCTTGCCCTCAGATTTTAGTTGAATGTTACAGTAGGCCAACTGCACAAGTGAAGAGAAGATAAGCTACTGTTTATCACGGGTTAACTGCTTCGATCAATAGATGGAGATAGAGATGATAGGCATAGAGATAAATGTGTGTAAATATGTATGTCCATGTATGTGTGTATGTTTGAATATATTAATAACATCCAAACATGTGGGGAGAGGGAAATGTTGTTACCCTATTTTACTTCTGAAAACTGAAGCTATGACTCTAAGATAAACCAAATGGCCTGCCCCTTGTCACATGTAGTGAGAACAAGATAATTTAAGTAAAAAAACTACTTTGAAATGATAACTCTACCATTAAGCAAATTATTTAATTTCTCTCTGTGACTAATAATACCTCCATAGAGTTGTACAAGTGTTAATAGAAATAACATATGTAAAGAATTTGCATTAGCTTAAAACCCAATTACTATTAGCTATTATTATTATCATGATTGTCATTCTTAGTAGTAATAGTAGTATCATAATTGTTTGGAATTGGGATTTCATTCCAAGGTCTAACCTATAATGATTATCTTTCCACTATGACATTACATAGTGCTAATTCTTCTTGAAACTAAAGGTGCACACCGTAGAGTACCCAGCTCAGAGTTGTACCTGCTTAAGAAACTCTCTAAGGTAGTTGTAAACTGTTGAGCATACATTTTCCCAAATAGAGCTAGAGGTTGCAGAATCTAACATAGAACAGGTAGAGTTTACAAAGACCTATAGCCTGGAAAAGTGCATTCCTGCTTAGACAATAAAATAGGGAATTGCAAATAGCCTAGTGTGCTCTTTGATTTAGCAACTGTCACAGACAAAGGCTAGGACTCTCAGTGGCCTGGCACCTATCCAGTAGTCCTTCCTCTCCATGTAATTATATTCTATTTTCTAATACTTCAATAATTTTCACCATTTTCCCCTGCAATCCACCTCTCTCTCTCTTTCTCTCTCCTCCCAGTTCCCACTTTCTTTCTCTCTCTCTCTCTCCTTAAACCAGTTAATATGTCTCTTAATAAAATCTAAATAACAAAGTATTACCTCAAAATCCATCCATCTCAGTAACACAGTTCTTCATAGGAAGAAAAACCAACCAACCCACATTAACTGAATATTGATTAGTCATCTTCATGTATGTTAAATAGTTCATCACTCTAGTACATTGATGGTAAATTTTACCATTATCTAGTAAAAGAGTACATTTTCTCTCTAGAATTTGCCCTAGAGATCAATTGTAATATCTTAACTTTCAGCTTTAAGTGTAAATGGAGAATAGTGTAGAACAGGTACAATCCAGAGGTCGTATCTCTTGACTAGGTGTATCTGTTAACTAGAAACACAATGGACTATATCCATTTTTTTATTTCGTTTATAATTTCTATAAATTACAAAGAAAGATAACTTTATTCTCATCTGAAAATTGCAAACCCAGAATTTGAGTTTTCTTGTCTTCTTTCTAACAATTATAAATCAGCAATGTATCATCAGATTTTAGCTTTGGAAGGAATCTTGGAAATCATCCAGGCTGCCTCTTCATTTTCCAAATGTGTCAAGCAAAGCCTGGGGAGGCTTAACAATTTGCCCACATTTCCTAGGTATTAGCTCCTAGTGAAGGATGAAAAATCAGGTTTTTCTGATTCCTAAATTCTATCTTGTTCCCATCAAGTTTCTTACCTTTTTAACAGAATTATTTTTCTTACTTCAATCTAGCTCACCCCCCCCCTTTTTTTATGCCTTTGACAGTTTTATGCCTATTACTTTTCACAGCACATGATCAGTGATGCATTTATTAGCACACATCTTGATGTTTTATAGTTGGCCTCAAATATTGAAGGCAAATGCATTTTGTAATGGTTTGTCAGTTTTTCAATAAAGGAAAAGATGGCAACTGAGGTATGTACCTGTTCTATTAAAAACACGGCAGAAGGACTAACAAGTTTTAAACTACTTTTGATGGCTTATATTAAGAATCCTTGTCAGAATAAAGGGAAGTCAAATTCTGATTGATTAAAGTTGTCTGTTACATCACTGTCCGCTGCCATAGACCAAGGGTCTTGTGTTAATGCTACTTGTGTGCCTCTGA
The DNA here is from genome assembly GCF_002776525.5 of Piliocolobus tephrosceles. Taxonomy (NCBI): domain Eukaryota; kingdom Metazoa; phylum Chordata; class Mammalia; order Primates; family Cercopithecidae; genus Piliocolobus; species Piliocolobus tephrosceles. The sequence continues at coordinate 126,078,633 of NC_045436.1, forward strand.
AGCCTGTCAAAATGTGATCACACAACTGCTGTTCTGCTGCCGCCTTCACAAAAATAACTTGAAGCATTTTATAAGAGCTTCTCAGGGTGCAAAAATTTTTCAATAAAGAAAAAAATGTGACAGTGCCATGCAGTATTTCAAGAATACTGTTTTGTTTGCCTACTTATTTTTGTAGATACTATCCTCAAATGTGTCTCTACTTTAGCTGTGTATCATTTTCTCTAACTTAGTATCTTAAATATAAGGAATATTGAGATCTGACAAATGTATTCTATTGTTTGGTTATTATTTTGTTTCTGGAAAATATTTCTTAATGTGGAGAACAGAACATTATATGATGTTTTCCTATGTTTTTCTTTCTCTAACTTTTTTTTTTTTTCTTTTTAAAGGCTGTGAAAACTCTAATCAATAAGAAAAATCCTATTTTACACATAGTATTTAAGATACAGTTCAGGTAGCCCAACTCCATAGTTACTGTTTAAATTGCTTACACTGTCTTTGCTTAATTAGTTCCTGTTTTCTTTACTTGTAGTTTTTGCATTGAGTTTATAATACAGCAAATATCAAAGGAGCTGAAAGCTGCTAATAGTTGCTTAAAGATGTTCTTGCCAGAGTATTTCGTGTGTTGTTACTGATATTAACTCCTGAAATCAACTTTATCACTGGCAAATATTTTTATGTGTCCAATTTAGATCAATCAGGTCTGAGTGTTGATTTATCTCACCCTTTCAAAAAGTGTTTAATATTCATCAAATGAGAAGCAAATTTAGATAGCCATCTACCTACCCTAGCACTTTTCATATTTTTACAAACATATTTGCTTCCGGGGAAAAACTTATCTGCCAGTTGTAACTAAGCTATCTAGTTTAAAATATACAATTATAACCATGGATTGTATTCATCTATTATGTTTACTCTAGGTAGAATTAAACCTCTTAAAAAATTCTTCTGTAATACCTTTTTTGGAGGGATTAGGGATGGAGCTCACTTTGCTGCCCAGACTGGAGTGCAGTGTTGCAATCTCGGCTCACTGCAACCTCTGCCTCCCGTGTTCAAGCGATTTTCCTGCATCAACTTACCAAGTAGCTGGGATTACAGGCATGGGTCACCGCGCCCAGCTAACTTTTGTATTTTTAGTAAAGATGGGTTTCGCCATGTTGACCAGGCTGGTCTCCAACTCCTGACCTCAGGTGACCCATCTGCCTCGGCCTCCTAAAGTGCTGGGATTACAGGTGTGAGCCACCACCACACCTAACATATATATATATTTTTTTAACCTTTTTTTTTTTTTCCATTTTGGCTTCAAAATTTTGATTCTAATAGGCAAAGAAATTCTACCTACAGCAAGGACTTTTTAACATCATTTTATGAGGACAATGAAAAATTTTACTCAAATTAAATAAATGACAACCATACCATCAGAAAAACAATTTAAAAGAAAAAATATGCATATACTTAAATTAATATATTTAAAATAATATGCAAATAGGTACAGGTGTTTCTGTATTGTGTGTGTGTGTGTGAGAGAGAGAGATTTAGAAAATTCTCAAATCTATTTTCAGTTTCTCGGTAAGGAAACATGATAATCCTTAACTAGTATTGTTAAAATCATTCTTTCTATTCTGATCTAGTATGGATTTCACTACAGAAGTTTCAGTGCTTCACTTCCCATTACAAACAGGTTTTAGTTTGTCCCAGACTATTTGCAACAGTATGAATATTTGTTATTTTAGGGATTTTATAAATATTTGCAAACCTATTTGTTGAAAGGACAGAAATCAAGTGCCAATTCTTTAAAAGTTGATATGGAAGAATGACTCATTGAGAGAATGTCATTGTTCCTGTAACTTTCTCTCTGAATATATACTAACAGTGACAGAAATTGGAATGGTGAGGCAGGACTGGCATGACTCCACCTCTGAAGACAGGAGTGGGAGGGATTGACTGCCACTCTTGAATGGTGGCAAATAAAACTTGCCTGACCTTTTAGGATGAATGGCAGCAATATAGGCATCTTGGCAGACTTTCTGGTATATAGAACGTAAGAGGTGGCAGGGTGGAGATGATGTCTACTTATGCTGTTGGAAATTACAAAAGACCACAGTTTATGATCTAACTAAATAATTATTTTAGGAGAACTTAGCATAAATGGGGAGCCATTTTTTACCTTCAGTGGATCATGCTGGCTTCTCCTGGGAACTAGAGCCCAGCCAGACTTCATGCACGATGGATGTTCATCCATGGCAACACGTGGGAGTCCAGACACCTATGTAATAGAAGTCAGAAACACAACCAGCTAAATCCACAAGGCTATGGAAGATGAGCTTTCTTCTCACTATTTGAAAATATGTTAGCCCTCCAGGTTTCCTGGACAACTGGGCAAGAAGGGGGCCTTACAAGAATATTACCATAATTCCAGAGATTTAGCAGAATTTAATTTGATTTAAAAATAAACTAAACAAATGGGACTCATTGAATTTAATTCTGGAACCAATATTATTCTTCCATCCTAAATATTCATTCATAGTCATCGTGTATGTCTGGTTCTTTCCTGACCCTGACTAAAATTTTGGGCAGGCCTTAAAACTTATCTTCTAACTCTCAGACAGCAAAAATTATTTCTTAGTGTTTAGTTATGGATCTAATTTCATTCACACAATTAAAATGTCCATAATATGCAATAGTCAGAACTCTGAATTACATTTCAAATATATTTCTCTCCTTTCTTAACTTGGACATGGTGTTGGTCACAGTCCTACTTGACTATTACTGTCATGAGGGTCATGGTATATTCTGGACCAGATAGGTAATTAAAACAATCTCTTTCTCTCATGCTGTAGTGTTGTGGATCTCTAAATTCCCTCCTCCATGGCTGGAGATACTTTATGTTCTTCATTAATGTCTAAGACAGCCTAAGATTGGCTCTGTGTTTTGTCTATGGCCCAGATTTGGTCAACGAGAAACATACAGCCTTGATCTACTGTATCAGGAGTGGGAGTGTAGTTACTTTGCTAATGCAGCACTCTGTTCTGTTGCTACAGAACATTTCAGCCAGCCTCTTGCTTCTAAACTTTTTTGAGAGGAGAGAGTGACTGGAGAAGGTATTGAGATATGCATCCAGTACCATCCAGTTCACTATGTTCCCAAACTGCAGGCACTGTAAATCAAGACCCACATACTTGACTTGAAGTGATGTAAAACACTGTCTCCCCTCCCCGTGTAAAACAAGTGCAAGCTTCTTTAAGAAACCTAATTCCCAAATGTAGCCTTTGAGGTTGAGGTGGATATTGAGCTAAAGATTATAATAATGAAGTTTTAGTCTATTCATTTACATGTCTAGCACCTCAATTGGAATCCTAAAGCACTTACCAACTGATATTTTATTCTTGGTCTTGCAGGATCATTTGGCATTCTGGTACACAGACAAATACATAAATAAATACAATGTCATTCACACCTTAAGTTAGTAGAACTATTCACATCAATTTTCTTCCTCCTAATATGTTATTCAAAATGGTGGCTTCCAGCTTCATTAATTGAAAAGCATGACTGAATATTGTTGCAGCTTTAACCTCAACTTTCTTATTCTATGTTTTTGTCAATTGTAAGCAGTATCCTTTCTTTCCTAGTCAGCATGCTCATCATCATAGTTTTGCCTACTGTGATAATATTAAAGATGTCTTAAATTCCTTTGGCAGAGAGGTGCAATTGCTGTCGAGGTCTTTTATGGGCAGAATTATGCCTCCCCAAAATTCATATATTAAGGTTCTAACACCCAGTACCTCTGAATGTGACTATCTTGGCAGATAAAACCTTTAAAGAGGTAAAGCTAAACGACAATGAGGTCATTAGGGTGGGCTCTAATGCAGTATGACTGGTGTCATATAAGAAGAGATTAGGGGCCAGGTGCGGTGGCTCACACCTGTAATCCCAGCACTTTGTGAGGCTGAGGCTGGTGAATCACCTGAGGTCAGGAGTTGGAGAGCAGCCTGGCCAACATGCGGAAACCCTGTCTCTACTAAAAACGGAAAAATTAGTCCGAGCGTGGTGGTGGGTGCCTGTAATCCCAGCTACTCAGGAGGCTGAGGCAGGAGAATCACTTGAACCCGAGAAGTGGAGGGTTGCAGTGAGCCAAGATCACGCCATTGCGCCATTGCACTCCAACCTGGGCAACACAGCGAGACTCTGTCTTAAAAAGAGAGAGAGAGAGATTAGGGCACAGCCAGGTAAAAAGGAAAGATGGCCTGAAGACACAGAGAGAAAATGACTTCTACAAGCCAGGGAGCGACTTCAGAAGAAAACAACCCTGCCAGCAACTCCATCACAGACTTCTGGCCTCCAGCATTGTGAAAAAATAAATTTCTGTTGTTTAAGCCATGCGGACTGTGGTACTTTGTTATGGTAGCCCTAGCAAACAAATATAAGGTCCAAGTAGAAAACAGGATATTATGACATTTCCTATGCAAGTCCATTAAAATTACCTTCTCAGTCTTCTTGCTATAGAAACTCAAAAAGGGGTCCTATGTAACCATTTCAAACTCATTATTATACAGTTCTGACAGTCTATGAATCATAGCAGTAATTATATACACCAATTTTCATTTAAAGAAAAAGGAAGACACTTTCTCATGATTAAGGTATTATCTTCAAAATGAGAAAAGAAATTAATACGTGTTAAAATGCCTATTAAATTTAAAATATTTGTGTAATATTTGTTTAAGCTAAAAAGGTGGAAGAAGGAAATGAAGGTTTAACAATTCAATTGCTATTTAAGTTTTGTGTAAATCATTCAATTGCAGTTTAAATTTTGTGTAATATGTAAACAGTTGAATGAGAATCTGCTTCCTTAATTCTGCATATTTGACTAATTACAGATGGCTAGATAGATCTAAATGAGCTTTTAGTTTTCATTTAAATATATTGTTTTGTGTGGACATGGTTCAACTTTACTTTCAACAAGTGAGATAGGGAAATCAGAATTTTTGATGTTTTTTAATAATAGAAAAATAAACCATATAAAAATAATTCATATAAACAAATAATTATCTAAAAGATATGTTTCATTTTCTAAGATGCTCAAAGATAACCTATCCAACGAAGTGATCAATTTAGGTCAAATTATGTTTAACCACAATAAAGCAATATTTTTTTAATCAAGAAAAATCTTATTAAAATTTCTCCCTAAGAATAAAGACAGCTATTCCTTTAAAATTATTCATATAATTTAGAAAAAGACCTAGCTACATGATATAAGGTCTACTTATATTTATCCCATGAATAATATTAGTGAAGTTAAGGATCAAGAAAGTAATTAGCACCTAATCAATTTTCTCATATACATTTCTGCATCGCCTCTGTGGTAAAGGCATTTCATTTTTCTAATGGCATAAATATGATTAGAAGTCAAATAAATTATTTCACGTTCATTTCCAAAGACAAGACTTCTCTTTTGGACTTAGTGATTTTTGTCATAATTGATCCTCCGTAGGATCAATTGTTCTGTTAAGGTAACATTTGTTTAAGTGAGGTCAGACCTTTTAAAGATCCATGCATCTTCAATTTGATTTAAAGATGGTTTTCTTTTCCAAAATGTAATGATTCCTAAGTAGCTAGCAGACATTTTTATAGATGTTGAAATAAAATATATGTACAACAGGCAGTTCAAGAATAAATAGTAACATGAGAACTGTAGAAATCTCTTGGATGGCAGCAGAACAATAAAGTGTATAAAGTTAAAATACACTGTTAGGAAGTACACAGTAACCAAACTTGAGAGGTTATAAAGTAGATGAATACATTTGTATACCTTAAGTTTTATGTGTACTTCAGGACAAACGCCACATCAGGATTTGTCTATCAGACATTATGATTTGTCATGATTTAACAGAACTCATGGCGATGAATTGTGCATATGTTATAAATGTGCTCATCTTGAGAAAACTATCAAGGTAGTGTAAAACCTGCCCATTATAAACCCTATGTAAGTTGAAACTAAGTCTTTTTTGCAAATTCTGGCGCCTATACTGCACTATCAACAAAATACTTCCCCATTAATGATTTCTGTAATTTGTACTCCATTGTCTGGTGACTGGGCTCCAGTCCTGTCTCCATGTTCACTTTCTTTGTTATCTAAAAGAGTTCTTAGGTGGACCTAAACAGCAGGACAAACTCATTTAGCCTGACCTTTTTAAAATTATTATTGCCTTTGTCTTGACCCTCATTGCCCAGGGTAGGTAATGACAATTAGGGTCCAGTAGTTATCTTGAAAACATCAATAACAATCATGCCTTAAGGAAGAGGGAACAAAAATGAGAAGGAGCCTCATTTCCTGCTTATATCATATAAATTAATGCCAGTACTGAAATTCCTACCTTCAGACCCTTTTATGTTCAGAAATAATAATAATAAATATCACCATTTTCCAGGACTCTCAGTTGATATGTAAATTCAACCAATATAATAGCTGTATCATTTGCAAATAATGACCATTTTTCTTCATTTTCCCCATAGTTTTGCTACCTACATTGTATATGATTTTTGTTTTTTTGTTTGTTTGTTTGTTTGTTTTTGAGATGAAGCCTTTCTCTGTTGCCCAGGGTGGAGTGCAGTGGCGCAATCTCAGCTCACTGCAACCTCCGCCTCCCTGGCTCAAACGATTCTCCTGCCTCAGCTGTATACAATCTTATTACATTGGCAAGACTTTACAAATCATGTTAAATAATAACAGTGACAGCTTCCTGGATCTAAAACTAAGTTGAACATTTTTCTATGTCCCTAGGAGTCCTATCTGCCCTATATACAGGTCCCCAATATTATATTCTAGTTCACATTCTGGTGGGCATCCTTAGAATTAACAGACCACTCAGTTTGTTGCGATATCCAAATTCTGAGCTTTGACTCTACTTTGCAGGGGCTACTCTTCATTCATTCTCAAAGTGATTGAAATGATTTCACTTTGACCCTGTTCCATTTGTAACTGCAGCAAATGTGAAGGAGAGTAATGCAAGGGATCATGCTGGAGAATGAGGTGTTACTTATAATAGCCGATCAATGGTCTGGAAGCTACATAGAATTCTATGACTATTTGAAGTTTAAAAATAAAGTTGCTGATATAAAATTAAAATCTGTGATATAAATGTGAAAACCTGTATCAACTAAGTGAGATAAAAGCTAGCATTTAGCCTTTTATTAAAAGTCTTTAGGAAATTATATGTGATCATGAAAATATTATATTTCAAAAGGGCCTTTCAAAGGAAATAGTACAGCACTATCTTTGGAGGCACTTTTGTGATTATGAAAGGGAATTATTCCCTGCATCTAGCATGCACCTAGCATAGTAGAACAATGGACCTAGCATGGCAGAAATGGGAAAGTTATTTTTTTTTTACATGTAAGTGCTTCTAAGTTTATCAATAAGAACAAATATTAAAGTGCAAAACAGAAAAAACTCAATCAGATAATAAGTCCATTAAGAGTCATATTGTGAAAAGATATGAGTTTCAATATCTGATGCGTTAAAACTCTCCATCAACAACTGTAAAATAAATATAATAGTAATTTTATTAGAAGTGAAGAAGTGTGATTAAAATTCATAAGAACTAACAGAAATTACAAAAGACAGAGTAAGAAATGCCTGAAGCCATAGTTTGTTTGAAGAAGTGATTAAATGGCTGCAAATAATAAGAAAGTGTAATGGCTAATTACACATGGAGAAATGTGACACATAAAGTATCTTTTGTGGTAGTTAGAAATTTGTTATATTAAAGACTGATTCACTTTTATTTCCATACAAATTCTCTTTCCTTGTCCTTCTTAAGGACCTTTGAGAAAAAGAACAGGACCTTGTAATCTTTAATATTAAAGAAACTCTATACCTGGGGTCAAAAAGAAAAACAGCTGTGAAATAAGAACTTAAAAACTGATTTCTCTCTTCTCAACTAGTAAAGAACTAAGCTAGGCTGAAAATTAATGAGAAGAGCTGTAATAAGAAATAAGTGGTAGCTCATGTGGTGATACGTCTTCTGCTCAAACTGACTCCATCCCACCACTACATTCAACTCTTGCCAGGAAAGGAAGGCAAAAAAGAGACACGAAATATGAGCTCAGGAAACTTGCTGGTTGAGCGTAGAGTAACAGAATTGGAGTCTGATGATTTGGGGAGATTTAATCTTTCTACCTTGCTATCTCTCAGTATTGTGGCCTTGTCTACAAGCTAGTTCTACATAAAGTTGAAGATAACTACCACACATCCAGCCATCTTCAAATGCTCATTCAAAACAATGCCCACAGGAATGTGTTTTGTTCAGAAATTCTCAGTCATCTCAAGAGAAATTTTTAAGTCCAATGCTAAAGCAATTTTTCTGAAGAATGAAACTACCAAAATAAGCTTAATTTAGGTCAGGTGCAATGGCTCATTCCTGCAATCTCAGCACTTTGAGAGGCTGAGGCAGAGATCACTTGAGGCCAGGAGTTCAAGACCAGCCTAGGCAACAGAGCAAGATCTCATCTCCACTAAAAACAAAACAACTAGCTGGGTGTGGTGGCATGTGCCTATAGACCTAGCTACTTGGGAAGCTGAGGCCAGTAGATCTCTTGAGCCCGAGAGTTTGAGGCTGCCGTGAGCTATGATCATGCCATTGCATTCCAGTGTGATTAACAAACTGATACTCTGTCTTTTTGTTTAAAAAAAAAAAAAAAAGTGAGGGGTTAAGACAACAGAGCAAATGATGCACTGGGGCATGTCCCAGGGCAGGAATAATAGTGTTCTGTTTGTTTTGTTTTTTCCAGTCAGGCACTAGTAGACAACAAAATGATATTAATATTATTTACTCTAATTCTGTTCTTAACACAAAATCTTATAATTTGCCTTCCCTGTTGTTTGTCTATGGGAAGATCATGTGTATAGGAAGATAATACGGAAGTATTAAAATCTTGGCTGTTTCACGGTTGTTTTGCTTTCTGAAGTAATACATTGGCTTGCTGATTTCACTAAAGTAAGAAAAGAGATGATGTTACAGCCAAAAATTCCTGAAACCAGTCATGTCAAACAAATCCCTTCCAAGAAAATTTTCTAGGATACTGTTTACAAGGTGGGAATAGAAAGTGACAATAAAAGTATAAATTGACTTGGCTTATCTCTATCTCTAACTTAAGTGTAAATATTGAGATTATACTGTTTGGCCAGCTTCATGCTATAGGAACTCGAAGCTTTGAGAAGATCTTTAGAGAAAAAGTGTGGATGTCATTGATTCTATATGTTATAAAAGCAGGAATATATATCAGACACCACATGTCACTGAATCTAAAAAGTCATTAATTTAAAAATTACCATTATTTAATGGTATTTTAACCATTATTTCATTTGCCACTAAGAAAATTCATGACCAAGTAAATCATGACATCATTGTCAAGAGCTGTAAAGGATCTGAGATTTTATTCCACTCAAGTAAACCAAACAAATTAACTTTCTATAGTCTCACAAATGCTGGTAGAAGACATGAGGCCCCTTGGTCAGTAGGCAGAATATCAGCATTCTTGTGCTGATTTTCCAATTGATAATTCTCACTGGGCAAAGTAAAGAGGAGTATATGGCATCTGTATACATCATGAGCTGCATTACAGTGGAGAAATTGAGTTAATGGAAAATGAATCTATTATAATGGGTAGTCAGATATTTTGTGGACATCTCAGGTAGGCAATTTTTAAGTCTCATTAGCAAAAATGAGACAAAATTACTCATGATGACAATGATTTCAAGTTTATGAGACTATTAAATAAGATAAAATGTATAAATGTATATGTAGGGTAATTGTCCCATAATAAAAGCATTAAATAAATATTTGTTTTCTTTTTTTCTTCTCATGTTTTCTGCTGTGAAAAAGGCACTCTAGAAATGTCACACCCTAGCTCCCCAAATTCTGCAATCACTAACTACTTAAAACCTGACCTCTTAATAGAGAAAGATGTTTCATTTCGAAATTAGATGTTGCAATTCAAAATATCTGAGTTACAGATATTTCATAAATTAAATATTCACCTTATATGGGGTGACAAAAGAGCAGCAGAATTGGTACACGTGAGGATATAAGTTCCTCAGTAAATGAAGAAAATATGGACAAAAGAGGACCTAACATTGAGTGAATAAAACTGGAGTCATGAAGGACAGACGTAGCTTAACTATTTCGTATTTGGATGAGTCCAAGCTTGCAACCACCCGTACGACCTAGGCAATACATTTCCTTCCATAGACCTCTTCTACAAAATAGGACATGGAAAATGTTGGCCCAAATCCAAACTGGAACAGTTAGGGTATCAATGAAATGCTGTCTTTGTGACAGGATGGATGAGGCAGCTACGTTGTGAGTAGCAGTTGTAGACTATGTGGGCTGTGGCTTTCACAGGAATTTGTCAGGCTGGGCTAGATTTCATGTGAGAAACTTGAAGCACACTTTGTGAGCCTGTCTACACGGGCTGGCATAAGTGTTTCTCACTATTGCTGTAAGTCGGCATACACACATTGCCTTCTCTCACCTTTTGATTTGGAAGCCAACTGTCAGTTTTTGATGACTTCACCTGATAAAAACTGCCTAAGAATCATTTTATTCCACTGCGGATTTAGTTAGTGAAAGGGAAGCAGCTAAGTATGCAATTTTAATGTTGAGGAAAGGGCAGTGCATAGCATTCTACCCATTTTCATTACCTTTGGCAGTGTCTTGTGTTTGTGACATTATGTGTGTTTGTGTATGTGTGTGTGCCCGCGGGTTTTGTTTGTTTGTTTGTTTGTTTGTTTGTTTGTTTTCCTGCTCCCTTTCTTTTATTGCCATATTGAAAGAAACCTGTGCCCTTTTGGACGTACCCAGTCAAATTAGAGAGCAATCTAATTTGAAATGGCAATTTTAAAGAATAATTGGCTTGCAGAGACAGAAACCTCTAGTGGGAAAGAAAAAAGGAGAACAGATGATAAATGAACAGAGGTCTGAAAATTATTAACAAAAAAAGCCCTCTCTCTCTATGGTAATACCCATTCTTCTCTTTGCCTGTTCTTCAGAGGTCATTTTAAACCTCTCATCCTCTATGAAGTCTTCCCTAAATGTTTCTAGCCATAACAATTCTTCTCACCCCTAAACTATGCATTACTTATGGTTTACAGGGTACATTTCACTCTTCATCATTTTCTAGTTTTTCTGTGAATTAAACTCTGATTTTCTATGAAAAGAAATAATTGTCTTTTTAGAACTATTTTCTTGTGTGTCTTCGTACTAGATTAGGGACAGAGAGAACAACCACCACAAAATGTGGACCTTGTCCACATGAAGGTTACTTTTTATTGGAAGGAAACAGACAAATAATGAAATAGAACATATTCACATAGTCATAGGTGACACACAGAAATTATAACATGTTGATGTGATATAAATGGTGGGAGTGAGGACAGCATATTACCTTGGGAGATTAAGAAAAGCTTCTCACAGGAAGTAGTATATGAGCTGAGCTCTAATGTATGAGAAAGAGCTAACCAGGTACCCACCTAGAAGACTGTACCAGGCAGATGGGACAAAAATTTACTAATTGGTTAATTGATTTTTTTTACCTCCAGGGAGAAAAACATTTATCTCTGTCTCCACAATTTGGTCCACATTATACCTCTTGGCTTTTTACCCTTGCCCCTAGCTCTTCAGTTTACCCTTTTAATCTCTCCAATTGTGTTTCCTTAACACTTTTCCTTACCTCCAGGAGTGGGTAAGTAATATAGGAGTGATGTTGATCTAAAGACAAATTAGAAGTGGAGAGGGTAGTGGGGAAAAATGGATGTTAATACAAAATTAATGAGAGAGAAATACACAAAGATCTGACAAAAAAAAAGGGGAGGTTATCTCTGGATAACCTATGGAAGAGCAAAGTGATAGAGTTTTCTTCAAATCATTTTGCTCTTTCTGTGGAAAGCAGAAGCATATTGTTCTATGTTTAAATCATTTGCTTTATGGAGACCAGAAATTAGCTCAAACTTTCTTTTCCAGCAAGAATGGCACTAAATTTTGACATTAAGGACATCACCCAGTGAATTAGGACACAAAATTTGCTTTAAATGCTCTTTTGTGGGAGGGGACACCACACTTCTATTTAATTAAGAGAAAAATAAAAGGGCTAACTTTGGAAACCAAAACTTGTTATTTTATGCATTTTATTTATGCTGTTATGCCATGAGTTCTTAGAGAATAGATTCCAACAGCTTAAGCCTCTTTCAACTAATTCTCAAAGTGTGTTTCTCAGGGTGAAGCAGGCTGATTCTTCAGGTCAACCTGGGTATCTTTCTATTTGGCTTCCTTCTTTTTCTGATTTTCCTTCACTTATTTTAGAAAGCTATCTTAGCTCTTAGAGTGCTTAATACAGCCAATACCTACATTAGTTCTCTTGGCAAGAGTCTTGGCTTTAACTTGCTTATTTACCAAGATGACAACAGTATCCTGGGTAACACTGTAGACTCTTCCAGTTTTGTCATGGCAACATTTCTGGGCATTTCTTTCTGATCAGTGCTCGTTCCCTTGATGTCTACAATATTTCCTTTCTTGTACACTCATAGGTATATGGCCAAAGGAAAAATTCCAAGTTTTCTAAAATGCCTAGAGAACATATAATGGGTATCTTTCTTCTTTCTTTTTGTGTTTATCATTTTGGTGGATTACTGGAAGATGCAAGTTCCAGCTGAAAGGAGCTCAAACATTTTATTGCATGTAAAAACAGCACCTAGTGTTTTATTATAATTTTGAGGTGAAGCACGTAGAAATACAGCCCTGAAGGATGCCCCACTTTAGAGAAGACAGGCCAAGCAAGGCTGTCTGAAATGACTACCAATGCTCCCTGATCTTGTCTTCACAAGAAATCAGAAGTAACCACTGCCTGATTTAGCATCTTTGACTGATGTAACTAAGGATTCACATCCACTTAATACAGTGAAGTCTCTATAAGTGCCTCTCAGTAACTAACATTCTTATATTACCAAATACTCTTTCTGTATGTGCCACTACCCCTCCTCTTGATTAATTCATTCAAGAATACTACACATACAGATATTTTAATCAGCTCAGGAGAAATGGATCTGTGCTGTGGTGACTAAGTAAGAAAATAAGGTATCAGGAGGTGGTGCTGCCACTATAAAATCATTGGTTTTTGCTTGTTTTTTTGTTTTTTGCTTTGTTGTTTGTTTCTTGTTTTTCCTGATTGATGAGGGTAATTGTTTTGTGTAACTTCAGATCTGGAAAGTTCTTTTAGAACATAGCTTAAATGCAAGCCCTTTCAGGAAATAGATGAAAAGCATACTTTAATATTTAGGTGAGAAAGTGGTTGAAGGATTTACATCACAATAAAATATCAATTGAAAACATGCTATGTTAGTCATAATCATTATTAAGAACTATTTAACTTGGTATTTCACATTTCATGTCCTCATTAAACTACTGTGGTCCTTACTCCCCTCTAGTTCTCCCATGTCCCTTAGGAAGGAAAAATGGTTAATAACATTTTCATTTTATTTCCTAGAACTATGAGAACTATCGACAATTCAAATTTGTTGAGAATGTTTAAAGTTGTTTCAAAGAACAAAAGAGAACATAATAATGTTCTTAAGAATTTAAATATGGGCTCATTTTAAAAGCAAGCATGTTAAAAGGTTAAATGTATGTCTTAAAGAGTGTTTCCCTCTTTATGTTTCTAGAAACCTTGACTTTTTAAAAGTAGTTCTAGGAACCTGGAACTACTGAACTGAAGAGGGCATTTGAGGTGTCAGGAGAGCAGGTGTGAAAGCATAAAGTCATGAAATAGCTGAACTATAAACATATGCATTCAACATATGAGTTTGGACTGCACCCTGTAGGTTCACAGAGCCACTGCAAATAAATGTGAAAGCAACATAATCACATTTGCATTAAAAACATTCTGGTGACAAAGTAGAAAATGCAATGTAGAGAATAAAGCTGCATGCAAAATTACATAGGAAAAACAGTCTAGGTTGGAAATAAAAATAAATTTTAAAGGTGGGAAATAAAGACATGAACTTGGCCAAAGGAGATGGTGCTAAGGCTAGAGAAATATTTAAGAGATAAGATCAACAGAGAAAGGAATGTGGGACCCTCTCAGGATTCTGGTCATTTTTATTAGACAAGTATTTACTGATCATCCTTTGTGTGTATATTAATATTCACCTACGAGAATCAATTCATCAAGGAATCTAACATTATCAAGTGGACTTCTATGATAAAATATTGTTATGTAAGGAAGTATTTTAATACACCAGTATCTCATTTTTGTAAGACATGCATGTCTCTATGTAATTTAAAAGTGTTTAAGTAAAACCTTGCTCCCATCCTAAGGCTCCTGATGAATAATAGCTAGATGTTCATTGAGGTGCCTCACCCAAAACTGACTTCCAGTTGCTGAATAGTTAAATGATGCTGACCATGAGCGACCTACTTTGGCTTTAAATGTCTCTTCTAGAACTGTTTTTAGTTCTCCTAAATGTTCTTTATCATTTCTTTTGAATAATATGGTATCCCATAGTTTCCATTGCACATTAATAATTAAATTTTAATAGGCTTATATTAATTTTAACAGGCTTACAGCTATTTAATAAAAATCTATTAACATCTGGTATTCCCTGAAATAACAGAATCTATTTCCTTTTTTAACTGTGTATTTTCCAAACATTCATAACCTGAGGATTATTAGTATATAGTACGTCAACACCTAACAAAACAATAATCCAAGAAATGCTCTTTGGAGACTGCTACTAAAGAACTCTAAAGATGATTTGCTTATGAAAATGCCTGAACAAATAGAAAATAGTTGCTGCTAAATGTTCTCCAAGGAGAAATGTGTGTGTATGTATGTGTAACTAGACAAAACATTTTATTACAGATTTCAATAGGGACAAAAAACCAGAACTGATTAAGTTTAGTCTATAGTTAAGTTGCTCCTTATGTACACTTTAATATAAGATGTCATCTGTTATATAGTAAAAAAAATTTACTTATTTTATGAACTGTCAGATAATTATTACACTGATTACAGCTAGAAACAAGCAGAAAATTCTCATATTTATACGCACGTGTGTCTCAGCATACGTATTTGTCTGCATGTATCCATGTATATAAATCCATATTGAAGTTTAACTATGAGAAAGTGGTAAAGATGAAAATACTGAAGCTCCTGTAATCACATAAAGGCTTTAAAAGATTGGAAGAAAGCTGATGTTGCAAGCTAGTGCTTTGACACATAGAGGTGCTAGTTATATAAATAATGTTGAAAGATTTCTCCTTTTATACAAATAAAAGGATCAGTGATGCTAGAGGTTCCTGGTATGAGAGCCATAATATAGCAAGGCCATGAGCAAGGGATTGATATCAAGGGACTTTGACCAATTAAAACTGTAGCAATGTGGATGGACCAGACAGATCAAAGCATGCTATTTCAAAGGGCATTGGTGTAAGCTGGAAATGTAAGGACAAGAGTCATGAAGATCAAGGCTACTGCCTTCTGACCAGCCTGTCTACTGCTGTCCTTTTGAGGCAGCCTAGATCTAAATTGAATCAAGTCTCCTTTAAGTGACCTTCTTATGCAAGAGACCTGGAGCAGTCACTCTAACTTGGTTGTCTTAATTTTACCACTTCAGACTAAAGTTGGGCAAATGATTTAAGAAATTCACTTTTTTAAAAGACTAGAGATTTTAGGAAAATTTTGCATATGTTAAACATATTTTATATGCTAAATTAGCCATTTAACAGATTTATCACAATGCAAAATCACATGTCTTCTCAAGTTCACTATTTTTACAGTCTGATGAAAATGGCAATTTCTATTTTCTAGTCTGATTATAGTTAGAAAAGCAAAGAGAGATTTCAGAGACAGAAGAAAGAATCTTACAGTAATCAATAGTGTCATCCTTAGGTAACATATTCCCAGATGAGATATTCATACATATGATAACAACAATCATTTAACATTTCATAGATTCTGAGAGTTAGAGATTCGAAAATGGCTTAACTGGGTGTTTATGTCTCATGACTGCCTCATATGTCTCATGAGGCTGCAACCATATGTGACATCAGGTGTGTTATAGACTGGAAGTTTGTGTTCCTACAAAATTCCTTTGTTGAAACTTTACCCCCTTCCCAGTGTGATGGTTTTAGAAAGTCTGTCCTTTGTGAAGTAATTAGGATACGGTATGGTCATAAGGATGGAACCCTTATGAAAGGACTAATGCTCATACGAAAACAGACTAATACAAATGGGAATTGTGCCCTTATAGGAGTTATAAGAGTCACAGAGAGCTTGTATCTCCTCTCTGCTCTCCTCCATGTGAGGATACAACAAGAAATTGGCAGTCTGCAACCCAGAAGAGAACTCTCACCAGAGTCTGACCATCCTGGCACCCTTCTCTTGGACTTCTAGCCTCCAGAACTCTGACAAATAAATTTATGTTGTTTATAAGCCACTTGGTTTATGGTATTTTGTTATAACAGCTCAAATTGACTAAGACAGGTGCTGCCATCTCAAGGGTCAACGAAGAGAGGATCGCTTCTAAATCCACTTACACGGCTCTTAGTTCTCAAGGATCTATGTCCAAACTCACTCATATACCTGTTGACAGGATTCATACCTGCTTCCAAGTTCACTCATGTGGGACTCTCCACAGGCTGCTTTGGGACATGAAAACTGACTTCTCCCAGAATAAGCAAATATAATAAAAATTGAGAGAAACACTGAAGACAGAAGTCATAGCGTTTTTCATACCTAATATCAGAATTGCCTACCCAACATTTTTTCTTGTATTCCATTCCTCAGAAATAAATTCATTTAAGTCCAGCTCACAGTCAAGGGGACAGGATTATACAAGGGCATTCATGCTGGGAGGTGAGGATCACTGGGGCTATTTTTGTGGCTGCCTACCACTTAAAGAAAATAAAGTAATTGAGTCCTCAAAAAGTTAACTGACTTGACCAATAAAACATGAGTTTCTTGACAAATTAACATTTAAGTGCCTGTTTCTAGGAATAACATATAGCTGCTGAACAATTTTGAACGGTAATATTTTGGCATGATGTGAAAGCCAATTGTAATAAATAACACCTAAATAAGTAAAATGTATGGGAATGAATTCGGTATCATGAACATAAGACAGTAATCTTTGCATTTATTATGGTGAAAATTATCAAGTTTATAAATTTTAACAGTAGTGCAATTATTAAAGTATTTGCTACATAATGTAAGTTAGCAGTGGTATCCTTTCCCTACAAATATTGGCAGTTGAATGCAAACTATTTGTAGCTTGTTTGGTATTGTCATCAATTGTCCAGTATTTCCCTATCAAGAGACAAAATAGACAATTTTGAAATTGACACTTCAGCACCAAAATGGAAACAGAGTCCATCATATATATTTACAGTGTTTGAAAAAAGCATCTAGTTGAATTTCAGGTATTCCAAAGCAAGAATTTCTTATAATTACAGACCTTAAGTTATAAAAGTATTCTTAGAAATCACGTGGTCTAGTGGTAATTAAACTTATTTTTGAGTGCCTACTCTGGAGCAAGGAGGGGCTAGTCTAATAGCAAATATGAAATGCAAAAGTCCCGAAATGGAAGCATGATTAGCATATTTGTGCAAACAGCAAAGATGCCTAGAGGACAGGTAATGGAGAGAGAGCAAAAGAAACTTGGAAAAGGATGAGACCAGAGTATGTAGAAGGGGACAGCTCACACAGGTCCTTGTGATATCATTATGGAGCAAGCCGGAGAGAGCCTAAGTGATCAGATATCATTGAAGAGTCATAAGCAGGAAAGTGAACTGTCTTGACTTATCTTTTTAAAAGCATTATTCAGGCTGTTCTGTTGAGAATAGACTGTATGGTAACAAGAGTATCAAAGAAGACCAGCTGGGAGGTTATTGCAATAATGTAAGTAAGGAATGATAATGGTTTGGAACATGGTAGCTAACAGTGGGGCTGGTAGGAAATGCTCAGAGTCTGGATGTATTTTTGAAAATAGAAGCAGTAGAACTTGTGTCACTTATGGACTGTGAAAAAAATAGAACAGTAAAAAATGAAATCAATTGTTTTATTTTAGTAGTAAAATATTTTCTTTAATTAAAATAGTTAGAATAAGTAGGAACAGAATCAAACTGGTTAAGGAAGGGGTGATGAGCTCAGATCTCTCACCCAAGTCACGCCTTTGCCCTTGATGTCATTCTGAGGGCCTAGACCTGTAGATCTCTTCAGAGAATAGTTTGAAAAACACTTGCAGTGCGTACACATTTCTCAATCCGTATTTTTTTTTTTTTTTTTATTTTTTACTACAACTCAACTTAGTTTTTGTCTCAAACTTTTATTTCAAGTAATCATCAAAACCATGATCTTATTAAATCTCAGATAAACACTGTCATTTCAGGTATAGTAACTTTAACTTAGGTTAGTATCCTCCACAGCTTTTTGCATCCAGGGATTCATTATTATTATTATTATAATTTAAGTTCTAGAATACATGTGCAGAACGTGCAGGTTTGTTACATAGGTATATACATGCCTGGTGGTTTGCTGCACCCATCAACCTGTCATCTACATTAGTTATTTCTCCTAATGCTATCTCTCCCCTTGCCTCCCCTGACTGGCAGGCCCCAGTGTGTGATGTTCCCCTCCGTGTGTCCATGTGCTCCATTGTTCAACTCCCACTTATGAGTGAGAACATGCGGTGTTTGGTTTTGTGTTTCTGTGTTATTTTGCTGAGAATGATGGTTTCCAGCTTCATCCATGTCCCGGCAAAGGACATGAACTCATTCTTTTTATGGCTGGATAGTATTCCATGGTGTGTATGTGCCACATTTTCCTTATCCAGTCTGTCATTGATGGGCATTTGGGTTGGTTCCAAGTCTTTACTATTGTGAATAGTGCTGCAACAAACATACATGTGCATGTGTCTTTATAGAAGAAAGATTTACAATCCTTTGGATACGTATCTAGTAATGGGATTGCTGGGTCAAATATTTGAAATAGCTCTATCAAGTTCCCTACAGCACTCAAGGTGGATAAAAATGTGGTTTCATTCTATTGTACTTCAGTAAATTAAAGGAGACGAAACAGTTGAAAGAGGCATACATATGTAGAACATATCTCAATAAGAGCTGTTCATGAAAAACAGGTATTTCTGGTTCTAGATCCTTGAGGAATCACCACACTGTCTTCCACAATGGTTGAACTAATTTACAATCCCACCAACAGTGTAAAAGTGTTTCTATTTCTCTACATCCTCTTCAGCATCTGTTGTTTCCTGACTTTTTAATGATCACCATTCTAACTGGTGTGAGATGGTATCTCATTGTGGTTTTGATTGGCATTTCTCTAATGACCAGTGATGATGGACTTTTTTTCATATGTTTCTTGACCACATAAATGTCTTCCTTTGAGAAGTGTCTGTTCATATCCTTCGCCCACCTTTTGATGGGGTTGGTTTTTTTTCTTGTAAATGTGTTTAAGTTCTTTGTAGATTCTGGATATTATCCCTTTGTCAGATGGATAGATTGCAAAAATTTTCTCCCATTCTGTAGGTTGCCTGTTCACTCTGATGAGAGTTTCTTTTGCTGTGCAGAAGCTCTTTTGTTTAATTAGATCCCATTTGTCAATTTTGGCTTTTGTTGCCATTGCTTTTGGTGTTTTAGTCATGAAGTTTTTGCCCATGCCTATGTCCTGAATGGAATTGCCTAGGTTTTCTTCCAGGGTTTTTGTAGTTTTAGGTCTTACATTGAAGTCTCTAATCCACCTTGAGTGAATTTTTGTGCAAGGTGTAAGGAAGGGATCCAGTTTCAGTTTTCTGCATATGACTAGCCAGTTTTCCCAACACCATTTATTAAATAGAGAATCCTTTCCCCATTGCCTCATTTTGTTAGGTTTGTCAAAAATCAGATAGTTGTAGATGTGTGGTGTTATTTCTGAGGTTTCTGTTCTGTTCCATTGGTCTATATATCTGTTTTGGTGCCAGTGCCATACTGTTTTGATTACTGTAGTCTTGTAGCATAGTTTGAAGTCAAGTAGCATGATGCCTCCAGCTTTGTTCTTTATGCTTAGGATTTTCTTGGCTATATGAGTTCTTTCTTGGTTCCATATGAAATTTAAAGTAGTTTTTTTCTAATTGTGTGAAGAAAGGCAATGGCAGCTTTATGGGAATAGCTTTGAGTCTATATATTACTTTGGGCAGTATGGCCATTTTCACGATATTGATTCTTCCTATCCCTGAGCATGGAATATTTTTCCATTTGTTTATGTCCTCTCTTATTTCCTTGAACAGTGATTTGTAGTCCCCCTTGAAGAGATCCTTCACATCCCTTATAAGTTGTAGTCCTAGATATTTTATTCTCTTGGTAGCAACTGTGGACAGGAGTTCACTTATGATTTGACTCTCTGTTTGTCTATTATTGGTGTATAGGAATGCTTGTGATTTTTGCATATTGATTTTGTATCCTGAGACTTTGCTGAAGTTGCTTATCAGCTTAAGGGGTTTTTGGTCTGAGACAGTGGGGTTTTCTAAATGAACAATCATGTCATCTGCAAACAGAGACAATTTGACTTTCTCTTTTCCTATATGAATACCCTTTATTTTTTTCTCCTGCCTGATTGCCCTGGCCAGAACTTCCAATACTATGTTGAATAGGAGTGGTGAGAGAGATTGTCTTGTGCTGGTTTTCAAAGGGAATGCTTCCAGCTTTTGCCCATTCAGTAAGATATTAGCTGTGGGATTGTCATAAACAACTCTTATTATTTTGAGATATGTTCTACATATGTATGCCTCTTTCAACTGTTTTGTCTCCTTTAATTTACTGAAGCACAATAGAATGAGGCCACATTTTTATCCACTTTGAGGGCTATAGGGAACTTGATAGGGCTACTTCAAATCCCATTTGCCACTTAGAACTTGAGCGATTATCTAATTTATCAGCCAAAACTAGGACATGTTGTCATGGATAAACGTTACTGAAAAGCAGATGTAAATCAGAAATGTCCTGGGCAAACTAAACTATATAATTATCTTACATCCAACTCTGATAACCATTTATCTTCTCTTGCTCTCATGCCACAGTGACACCCCAGAGCATTTGCAAGGCTGCCATTTTTAGGTTTAACAGACACTTCTGGAGAGCATGGCCTCCTTTATACTTTCAGATGCCCAAACTTATCTGAGATTTTATTCTCCCAAACTTGGATGCTAAGGCTTAGGTTTCACAAGTCAGAGCACAAAGTCTCTTCATTCACTGTGATCTACTTTGACTTCCTGTCATTCTCATGTCTAAACCTCAGCCCAGAGTTTCAATCTCTTATATTATGGGGATAACTTACCCAAAAAGTATTCTTCTAGAATTCCTAATTTTACCCGTGGACTGTGACTTAAGAGTCAAGCATGTACAGTTTCTATTCACCAGCTTTACTAACATGACCTTGTGACTCAAATGGGCACTTGCATGCGGTTACAGGGAAGAATAAGGCGAAGTAAAAACACAATAGAAATTTATGTATAAAATCATTCATGCAACATTGACCAGATAAAATCATTTTATAGATGGCATTACTTATATCCCAGATCACGTAGCTAGATAATAGCAGAGTTGGGATGCCAAATTAGTTCTAATGCCTCTACTATTGGACTTGATTGTTTAGTGGTACCTTTAAAAAGTCTGAATTGTTTAGTTCATGTTCTTATTGCCTCCACACTCCGAGTAATACTGTTTCATTTCCTAAATCTTTAAGCTTTATAATATGCATGACAGCTTGAGAAAAACTCAGAGTGTCTGCTTTCTCTCAATATATGCCATCTTCTTGATTTAATACACCATATTTTAAAGTTAGCTCACTCTATTTTAAAGGCCACTTACTATAAAATATGTAGAGAAATAATTCAATCAATTAGTTTAAGTGAAAAAGGGAAATCTTTATATGATAATATTGCTATACAAACTACAACGAATTCAAAAATCTATTTGATTCCAAAAATTATTGGAGTTTTATGATTTACTGAGTATAGTAAAACGTATCCATCACCTTACACTGAGTTTCAGAAGCTTAAATGTGTAAAAGGTTGAAATGTTTGAAATTGATGGCATCTCGGGATAGTTAAAGATTATACTATTCCATTTATAAAATGACTATTAACCAATAGGGAACAATTCAGAACATGCTATGTTTCCAAGAGGAGGTAACTTGTAGCATGTAAGGCTAGAATACTGAAGACATAAATTAGCAGCATAAAAGGGAAATAACCCATTTTGTGAATATGGAAAAATAATCTAAGTAGAAACCTAAAGTTACATGTGTGTTCATATAAACCCCCTAATTCTGACTTAGAGTTTATCTAATTTAATTCAAAATATTTTATTGATTCTATTTGAATCTACATATGCAATAGCATTGGAAGAAAAAAAAAAAAAAAAAAAAAACAACTTTTTAAATTGAGCAACTGAATTTTCCTTAGGAGTAACTTAGTGAACTACCTATAACGCTAAAGAACAACAAAAATAAAAAGTAAAGGAAAATGTGCTCTTTCAAATCATTTACCTACTCATCTATTCATTTATTTGTCTTTTTTTAATATTGAGTATTGTTTAGGTTCTATTCTTTGAGGGCCAACGTAGTGAACAATACAAAGTACCCACACTCAGAATAACTTACAATCTAACGAGGGGAGGAGTCCATTTAGATAAATTTAAAAACAGCCACTTAGAACTATAATATGAAGTACTTTTGAGCTATGTAAAAATAAAATGGGTAAGAGGATAAAGAACAAAAGAGGTAGGGTGTGGAAGGGGCTATTTCAAATGTCATAGATCTCGTTCCCTCAGGAAGAGCCTGAGTCAAGGGTAACTTTCAAATGATTTATTGAAGTATTTTCAGGCCAATGGGTACAATGGAAGTGGATAAAGGAGAAGAAAAAAAATAACAAGAATATGTGGTATCAGCCAGAAAGTAGCTTCAGCCTAATTTCATAGGGAAGTTAGGGATATAAATTGCCTTGCAAACTTGACCTCATGTCTCTGTTAACTAGTGAGTGACCAGTGCTTCTTGATTAAGTATTTTGAAGAAGAGGGTAGAGTTTCAGGAGCTTCCTTCTCACTTTTCTTCTAGCCCTCACTCCACAGACATTGGAAAAAGTGTGAAGGTTCTACCAACATAAATCCAGTGGACCCGCTTTAAGGTGGATCTAAGCTCTGTTTATAACTTGATCTTATAATTCTGAGTTTAACAGGGAGGACACTTTAGATCCTTAAATATCAGTGCCAAATCAGATTCTGCATCCAAGAATTCTCTAAAACCCTGGTATTCTCCTTTCCCAACTGTGTAGCTACCCAAAAATATGGCCATTGGTCCTTCTTTAGAGGAGCTCAGGAAATCACTGCAGCTCAGTCCATGAGCTCTGGGACTGAGAAATGGCTCTTGTGGAGAAATTGAACAATGGATCACAACCTTCCTTTGGGGCAGGTGAGCTCCACTTCTTATTTATTCTTGAACTTCTAATACGTAAGTATTAAGCAGTAAACTGTTGGTTGCTTATCTACCTTGCCCCAAGAATATGATGGATCCCATCACATCGTATCAAAAGCCACATGCCATTTGAATTAATTTTCAAGTATTTTCATATGTTTCTCCAATTTTACATAATTAATGTTACTAAATAATATTCTTTATATTATAATTTTGACAATTAAAAGTATATGTTAAAATGTTTAACATTTAAAATATCACTTTTTTTGTAAAAAAAGAGACTATTATGCATTAGGCACTGTATTTGTCATTGTGTTAACTTAGAAATAGAAGTACTGCATTCAATTGCTGTGGTAATTTTGGGGCGCCAAAGACAAATTTTCTAAAACTCAGTTCTTCCAGTCTCTACTAAAAACATTTGTCCTATAATACCTTTCAGTTTTGAAGTTCCACATTAACATTAAATAGGTTTTGTTGGCAAATATAAAAGCCCTCTATAAATATCATTTACATAATTATGTTCATTTGTGCAGAATGTCTTAGGTGTGTAATATTTTAGAAACTATATGTGCATGCATATATGTGTGTATTTAGATATATAGAGAGAAATTAATATATAAATTATAATAACTTAGAACATAGATAATATTTTGCCAATAACCATTTTTAGCTCATACAATGCTTTCTTTTCACTTTTTAAAATTTACTATCCTAAAATATAAACTTTTAAAAAAATTTTTAATTTAAATCTAGTCTTTCCAATACATGACTTTTTTTGCTTCCATAAAGGCCTCCTTGTAAAAGCTACAAAAGATTCTAACACTTCAAATAGTTCCCTCAGATATTTCGAAAAGTGTAAATGAATTTTTTAATCTTCTGGCAGATTCATAATGCCCTGCAGATGTGTCCCTGGCTGAGAAAATCACATGGACATCTATAAGAGGAATGCTATCCCCCAACAGCTGCTGGATTGCTTCCGGTGCCTAAAGTGCTGTTCCCAGCTGCCATTTCATCCTTCCTAGAGTGCTTTTATGTTACAAACTTCAAGTTAGTAGAACTTCTCGTATTACAGCAAATCAGGACCAGCTTTCTTCTGACAAACTCCACTACATATGACCTGAGACTCAAATAAGAAAACAGCCACCGAGTCACTCTAAAAGTTACTTGTCAAAAGCAAAATTTCCCTGGGAGGAGAGAGATAGAGCCATGGAGAGAAGACAGAGGAAGAAGTAGGGAGGGAAAGAGGAAGGGAATGCGAGAAGTTTACACTGAAGCAATTTGTTTACTGTATATTTTATGAGTAGAATGTGTTTATTCACCCAGAAAAGCCTGTATGCATAAGGAAATACCACTGAGGCATGTTCTTCAACAATATTTGTGCTGAGGAACCCCAAGGGCAGACAGAAAATGGAAATAATTCAATCTGAACATTGCTCAATGGTACAACTCAAAAATTTTCATCCATGAATCATGTCCTCTCGTAAACTTAGTTTACAATATCAGATTTTTAACATTAACTTAAAGTGTTTACAACAGTATAGTTTAATTACATGAATTAAATTAGCACAAGTACATATAGCACAAATATATCCTGAGCATGACACTGGTTATTTCCTATCACCTCTACTATTCTATACATGTTTTTAATGAGATGTGGCTTAAAAGGTAAATTTTACTTGTTACCAGATGTCATTTTTATTCTACAAGCATCAGACATTTTATTTCAGTACTTCATTTTTCAATTTCATTTTCTCATTATAAAATGTATTCATTTTAAAGATCTCCTACTTTAACAGGTATTCACTTCAGAGGGCTTTTCTGGAATGGATTTTCTACCAGGAAGGTAATTTATCATATTGAGTACTGTCTCTCAAGCAAAAAAGGAAATTGGTAGATAATAAACATTCTCAATATACCCTCTGTATTTGCAAGTACAGTCTTTAAAATAAGACAGACACAGTTGAAGCAGTTTAAATGGTGTATGATGCAGTGCCTAACGTGTTTACATTTAGTTCAAACTATCTTTCTTGGCATACTGTAGTAAAGCATTTATAAAGTGTGAAACCTAGTCATGTTTTAAGATAACCTGAAGTGCCACTTTTATTTTACAACACATATACCTATTATAATAATATTCTATTTTAAGAAATCCTTACATAAAAACACAGCTTTATAATATATATATTATTTTTAATGTTAATATATTTACCAAAGCTTTCTAATTTTTTTTACAGTTAATGTTTTTTTCTAAAAATTGATTTTAAAATCAAATTTTATGTATATATCCATTTTCAGGAAAAAAATGTCAAAGACTACATCTAACATGGAAGTTCATGAGAAAATTGGCATGTAACATGAGTCTTTTGGTATTGAGGTCTCATTTGAGGAGAAAATCTGTATCTCTTTCTAAATCTAAGTTCCAAATTATACTTTAGGAACATGTATTGAACGGAAAATTGGCAAACACATTTTACAAAAGCATTTTGATTGGCTCCCTAAGCCTTCTTTGCCATTCTGGTTGTGCAGAAACTTCTGATACGTGGAGATAGTGACATCGTATGTTGAACAGCCAAGGCCTTTCCAGAACTTCATTCATTCATGTAGCACAAACTCACCAAGTACCACTGTGGACCACAAACTTATTTTTAATGTGATATGAATTCAGCAGTTGTCAAAAATAGTCTTTTCTCCATGGTACTTAATTCTATTTGGATATTTTTTAGGTAAACAAATATTTCAGAGAGTGCCAAGAGCCATAAAGAATATTAAGCTGTGTAAGGGATGGAGACTGACTTAGGGTTGTGGACTGGGGAGGGATTTTAAAATATTTTGGTTAGAGAGAAGCTTGCTGAGAAAAAGACATATGAACACAGAATGACATCACAAGAAAGAGTGAATCATTCAAAGATCTCAAAAAGTGGTGTTCCAGGTGAAGGAAGAGAAGAATGGGTGGAGAGACAAGAAACTTAGACAAGATGAGCTGGAATCTTGTGAATCATTATTTCTAGCCTTCGTTTATTTTAGCTGAAAAGGGAAAGCATTAAAGGTTTTAAGCAAGGAAGTAGCAATCTAAGATTTAAAATTTTTAGAGATCACATTAGAGAGAAATATTGTGAGCATTCCAAGGAGCTATGAGCAAGTTGAAGGCAAGAATAATATCTAGAATCTATACTTTTGTATCTCCATTACCCAACGCAGCCCTAGACATCATGATACTCAATAAATGTTTGTGTAATTACTGATTTCAAAACAGTTATGAAATCGTAAGAGACAGAAGGCAACTTTAATCCTACCCCTGGTAGTGTTCTAGTTCTTTGAGAAAATATTTTAACTATTGGTCTATTATTTGTAATAGGGAAAATATATTCTTTCATTATTTGTATGTTATTTACCAAAGAATTTCATTTCTAGGAGTAAAATTCCAGTAACAGGTCATTACCACTGTCCACATTGTCCAAAAGGTAAATTTCCTTTATCTGGCAACAAAGCAGTTTCTTTATACCCGTTGAAGCAGCATGATTTGTAAATATGATTTTCTAGATTATTTAGTCATAATCCATAGATAACTTGGTATGTTCAATATATACTTTATTTAAAGGAATATAATAGTAATATATTATAAATGTTTCTATATTAAATCTTCCACTGTGTACACACGAAACAGTGAATAAAGACTACAAGAATTTCTCATAGGAATCATATAGTCAAAGCCTCTATCAAAATTAAAGAATTAAAGGGTGATTTTATTTTTAAATTTTTTATTTGACTAAATGTTTTCAAACTTGGATCTAATTCCTGGTGAAACTGATAGCACATATTTAGAAACGATACATTTTTTAGCGTAGTCATTATGCAGGCATTCTTTTTTCTGGGAGTGTTTTATACATGAGTCCCTTTTTCATGCTTCACTCATTTTCAATCACATTTCAGTTTCACTGTTTGGAGAATAAAGCCCTAATTCATTGACACATACAATTTACCACACTGATGTTTGGGTGGACATTTTTTTTCTCTTAAAATGCTCGCATACACATACTGCTGCAGCATCAACCGCCTTTGGAAAACAAT
This sequence comes from Piliocolobus tephrosceles, assembly GCF_002776525.5. Classification (NCBI taxonomy): domain Eukaryota; kingdom Metazoa; phylum Chordata; class Mammalia; order Primates; family Cercopithecidae; genus Piliocolobus; species Piliocolobus tephrosceles. The sequence continues at coordinate 126,106,209 of NC_045436.1, forward strand.
CTAGTAATGATAGCTACCAGTTCTGTTATCTGTCAGAAACTTGACGGCTGCAGCTCGGCTGCCCTGAAGCATTCACTGTGTCATAGCTCTGTCCTTTTACTCTCTTCCTCTCTGTTAATTTGGTCACTGTGCTTCGGTTTTCAATTCATCCCAGTAGTCAGTTTATACAACAGACCAGGATCTTTCCAGCTTTTCTTTGTACTATGCAAGGTGAAAAAAAATACAAGTGACCTGATTCTTAGGATCAAAAATACAGAAAACTCTCAAGTATAGAAAAGTGTAGACATAGAGATGAAAATAATGGAAGATAGCAAAAGAAATATAATGAAGGAAAACACAATTTGGGAATACTTACCCTGCCATTAATGCCTAACCTAATAAAAATTGATACATGTTAAAAGAGATTCTCTAATCTAATCATATATTCAGTCACTTCAGTCCTGTTAAACATCTGTCTTGTGCCAGGCTTTACACTAGTGCTTAGATTAGAGTGATGAGCAGGACAGATACCTATTTCTTAAGAAACTTAGATTTTCATAGTAAATATATACTGGTAAAAATGTAATCCCAATGTAATGAGAGAAATGTTACCATGGGAGAAGTGTGAATTAATTAAATATTTTTTGAAGCTTTTTTGTAGTACCTTAAAAGAATATCTCAACCAGATTTGGGGGTCAATAAAGCTGCCTATAAACAGTTATATTTAAACTGAAACCTTAAATATGAATAAGATTCTTGTCAGAAAGGGCTCTGGGCTAAAATTTCAGCATGTGCTGCATATCAGAGCCAAGAGATAACATAGCCTTTCTCAGGGAATACAAGCTTAGTCTGGCTGAAGGATGGAGGGTAAGAGATGAGTGAGAAAAGACAAGGGTGGAGAAGTGGACAGAAGGCAAGGGTATGTAAGTAGCAGGGAGCTCTATCAAATCATGCAGGGAATTTGACCAAATTCTGTGATCAAAGGGAAGTCACTGAAATGTTTATGCAAAATCACTCAGAAGGCTGAATTTGGGATGAATTGAAAGGAGTTAAAAATATGACAACTGCAGAAATGGTAATTAAGAAGTTTCTGTAGCAGCTAGCCAAGAGAAAAGCTAACCTGTTCATACTGAGGCTAGAGAAAAGTCGATAGGTTGGACAGATATTTAGGAGGGAGAACAAATCTTATTCTCCCAGGCAATTCATGAAATATTGGAAGAATGAAGAGTTAAGAATGATTTCCAGTCTCCTGACTCAAGCAGTTGCTGTCATTGCTGATCGGTAACACAAGCAGTCAGTAAATATCAGACCAAGAGTCTGAACAGCATACACTATTCCCCTGGTTACTCAGGGTATGTTTTAGAGTTTCTAATTGTTCCAGAAATCTAAACCCTTGAGATTTTCTGTTATGGGCCGAATCATGCTCCTACAAAATTCAGATATCTATCTCTCAGTGTGACTGTATTTGGAGACAAGGCCTTTAAAGAGGTAATTAAGGTTAAAGAGGTGATAAGGGTGGGCCCTAATTCAATATGATTGGTGTCTTCATAAGAGGAGATTAGGACATTTAGTGACACCAGGTGTGCACACATACGAAGAAAATGCCATGCAAGAACATGTTGAAAGGAGAGTCATCTGCAAGTCAAGGAAAGAGGCCTCAAGAGAAACCAACCTTACGGACACTTTGGTCTTAGACTTCCAGCCTCCAGAACTGTGAGAAAACAAATCTCTGTTGTTTAAACCACCCAGTATCTGTAATATTTTGTTATGGCATTCTTAACAAATTAATATACCTATACTCCCTAAAGCAGAATTCATCTAAATAGCAAATTCGCCATAAGCATATCAAAAATGAATCATATTGGTCAAAGATCCTGTTAAAGTTCAGGTTTAAAATAAAAATTAAAAATACAGCTTTTGCCTGGGTGTGGTGGTTCATGCCTGTAATCCCAATGATTTGGGAGGATGACGTGGGCAGATTGCTTGAGCCTAGCCTGGGCAACCTGGCAAAACCCTGTCTCTACAAAAAATACAAAAATTAGCCTGGCACACATCTGTAGTTCCAGCTACTTGGGAGGCTGAGGTAGGAGGATCTCTTAAGGGAGGTGGAGGTTGCAGTAAGCCAAGGTCACACCACTGCACTCTAGCCTGGGTGTCGTTCTGTCTCAAAACAAAACAAAACAAAACAAGCAAACAACAGCAACAAAAATCCTTTTAAGGATGAATAGCAAACATATATTAACTATATATCAGTAATATAACAAATATCCTTTCTCAGTTAATGTCATTGTAAGTAAATTCAGCATTTGTTCACGTCCATGGAAAATGTCCCAAGAAATTAATTATAACACATTAGTTTACTTAACACACTAAACTCATTCAATTAATGATTCATCCAGTGGTTCTTGCATAAGTGGGCTTGAGGATGGTGTCTCCTCCATCTCCATCAGCCCCCTATCATTTATATTCTGTGGAAAAATAATGGGTTTCCCAAATAAACTCAGTCATAAATCAAGTCTACTAACCCATTTTCCAACCAGATTGCTGTCCCTAGAATTCTGTTTCATAAAGTTTCTTGTACTACTATTAATGTTCTGCAGGTTTTTAATGTTTTCTTGGTTTCCTGGTTATCTGTAGCAGTTTCAAGGCTATATTGGGAAATTAAATGAATGGCCCAGCAGTTCATCCATTTTCACTGGGCTGTAATTATTTACACAAGTGATTTCTACTTTCATAAATTCATAACATTATGTAAATTAAACCTCACGTATTATAATATTTTTTCAAAAGTTATGTACAGTATCTAGGATTGTCTACATTATTTGCACTATTTGCTATAATCAAGTAAAAGTAACAGTTGTACTCTCTGAAATCAGAAGTATTGAATTTACGAATAACCTTGCTCTGAGACTATTTTGAAGATAAGCATTAGTAAAATTTGAAGAGGATGTTTTTTAAATAAATTGCATACATAAACATCAAATATTTTGGAGTTAGTTACCTATTATCATGTGGAAATAAAATAGCAAATGATGAAAAAACTCCTTTGCTGTCCTCTTATAACATTTTCTATGTTTTAATTTTCGTACAGTTATTTGCAGTTGCCTTCTATTCCCTATTATAGAAACTAGAAAATGGCCTTGTGTTATTTGCTTTGATTCCTATACAGTGCCATTCAAAATGGTACATATACAATATACATTTCTAGATTAAATGAAACCAACTATATCGCCATATATAGAATTACTGAAAATCACAACATTTTTTGTAGAGAGCCTGGTGATTCCAGAGAGACTAAGGAACATACTAGGCATTATTCCTGTCAATGCAAAAATGAAACATGTGCTCCAACTAGACTTCATCATTGATGTAAATCTCACCAGATGGCTATTACTAACAAAGAAATAAGCTTAAATTGCCTTGAAGGAAAAATCCACAAGGAGGTTTTATTCTTTTTAATTATTAACATCAAAGGGTGAATTCAGCGGTATTAATCCAGGTTTGCAAGAGAAGGCACACTACCTTTGGAAATACAGTTCCATGGGGATCAATTTATAAAACCAATACAACTGAAAATGCAACACTGTTTAACAAGTCTAAAGAAAAAAATAGTTTAAAACTGCTGCATAAAGTAATCTAGTCATCTAGTCTTTTTCTGAATTATTATTTCAATAGGCTCATAGAAAATATATTTATGGCTCAAAACTACTGTTTGATGGTGATAAGAATATCTGTTCTCTTCCACATCGTATGTATCATAAAGGATCTTTCCCCATGTCTAATCCATTGAGTGATTTGGGTTATGTGTCTGTGTGTGTGCACCCTTGCCATGGTGGTAGAAGTGAAAAAGTGTGACAAGACAAAAAAGAAAAAGATACAAAAAGTATTTTACTGCCATTGTAAATGTTGTATAATGACATCTTTGAAATACAGAAGTTACAGTTATTTAATATGCAAACCAAAATGGAAATAGCGCGTCAATCCAAAAGGGAATTTATGAGTGCTTTGGTTTTGAAATTTAGATTCCTAATATACAGAGTAGACTCTGAAATATTGGTCCCTACACATCCAGATGTCAGTTTTTTGGGGTTTTTTTGTTTGCTTGTTTTTGTTTTGTCCCTCATAGTCAGTTGAAGAGCGAAGAAAGCACAAAATAGAACCAGGGATAGAGCTTGCCTGAAATGGAATACTGGAAGGAATTTTTTAATGAAGAAAAATAAGAGCAAATCACAAACTAAAGCCACAGTGAATATTGATGGGTTTTCATGAGACAAAAAGGAAATTCTATTGACCTTTGAGCCTTTGAGCTAGTTGTTACTGAAGAATGTATTAAGAAGTATTACTCAGAGTCAGGAGGTGGAAAGCAAAATAAAGGTTATAGGACTTAGGAGACTGCTCATGAGCCGTCAGACACCATATAGATTACATGTATTTTCAAATACCAAATTCCTACTGCTCCCAGAAATCTGGACAGACTCTTTAGTAAATATAATATTACTTGAACCTATAGACTATTGTAATAATTCACAAGACTTTGTAATGATGTGAAATAAATTTACAGTTTTGTTTCTAAAAACTGCATACTGTCAGGTAAACAATATGCATGGGCCTCATGTTAATATTCATTTGAATTGATACAACTGAATATTATGCAATGCGTAAGATTTTCCAACATCTAAATGCTCTATATTTCTTTATCTTTTGTGAGTATTAGGAGCTTACAAGAACAGTGTCATCTAAGCAAACAGTAACAATTTCAATACAAGAAGATAGTGCCCTAAAATAAGAGTACAGCTAATTAACCATCACTTGAATATTTAGGACAAGTAAGTAGAATACATTAATTTAACAAAACTAACGTGCAATGGTGTTCTCTTTTTACTGTAGTATATGTGTTCTATTTAAGACTGGAGCTATGAACATGAAATTCACTAATTTAATTGTGAGTTACTGTTAAAAGTTTCACAAAAACATGACCTAAAGAAACTGAAAAGCGTTTTCAGTTACTAAGATTAAAAATTTTTAAGGGTATGGTGGCTAGTGCCTTAGTCCCACCTAAGTGGGAGGCTGAGGCAAGAGGATTGCTTGAATCCAGGAATTAGAGGCCATAGTCCACTATGATTGTACCTTTGAATAGCCACTGCATTCCAGTCTGGAATTCTTTTTAATTTTGGCCACTATCACACAGCTGTACAGCTGGCATATATATTTTTTTCAATGACATATGGCAACATCACAGATTGAAGAGTTTTTCTTACGTGGACAGTAGATGTTAGAATCACATTGCCACACTATTTCCTCTAAGTAGCATGATGCTTTTCCTTCTTGCAAACAAACCAGGTGATAATTTGAAAATTTTGTACCTATCTTGGCACCTGCAACATGTGTCACAAAGTTTAAATAACAATATACTGCCAGTTTGTTATCTCTCTAGCTTGCATCAAATACTCGTGTTTATGGTGCCTCTTACATTAGTGCTAACATCAATACAAGATCTAGGGTATACACATGCATGATACATATGAAGGGATAGTTTTGTTTTCATAAGTAAATGCTAAATTTCAATGCCTATTTAATTAGATTTTTTCAAGGATTCACAAAGGAGTTTCACAACTTCTATCAAATGTTTGAAAATGATTTGGAGCATTTTCTTTCACAGGAAAATTCTGCACTTGCAATTTTTCTCCTAAATAATTGTACTTTGAGTTTTAGTTCAGAGATTTGGACATTTTCTTCCAAAGTTATCTTTTTAGGAGAACTACTGAATTATGTGAGTGATAGAATGTACTATTCCAATTGTAACTCTGGAATGCACAAAAAGCATACAGTTTTATTCCTTTTGTTATGATAGAATAAAATATAACAGTGTTTTATTAGTGATATGGCCAGCTATAGTATCAACACACAATCGAAAAGCAGTACAATTTCTGTGATTTCTCTATCAAAATAGAATTTTTTGAATTTACTGTTTCTCGCTTGTCTCAGTGTAAAATTGTTTTGACTTACTTGAAAATAAGAATTCTCTTCATCAACACAAACATGCTTCTCATTGCTCTTCAACACCCACTACTGGCATGGCCAAGCTATTTTACCTTGCTCTCACTAAAATAAATTCTCTTCTACCTTTGACATTGATTAGCATTCTCTTTCCCTTTGAGAATGTACCAAATATTCTCTAGGCACCCAAACATCTCTCCTGTTATAGCCCACACATGTAGGTGACATACTATTTCAATGAGTTTACTAATAAGCAAATCAGAAAACATTCTTACTGATGAATATTGACATTATCTGATCCTTTTATGTTATATATATAGAAACATTGAAACTATTGAATAAAACCTTGTATATAAGTTTGAAGTTTCTTAGAGAAACAGTTTAATAAAGAAAATTGCTAACAATTTACTGTTTATTAAATACTGTATTGGAAATTATAAAGGCACAAATGATTTAACTTTAAAGCAAAATATCGGGTAAAATACAAATGCATTTGTGTGACTGTGTCTCAGCTATTATCATGCCAATTTAAATTGCTAGCTGTTCTGAGCTCAGCTGTTCCTTTTGACTTTAGTCCAGTTACACCCAAGGCAGCCTCAGAATGAGAGCTCCCAACTCTGGGGGAGCTGGCCTCATTAGTCTTCAGAATTTTTTGACATACTTAAAACTCACTCTGGGAGATCTCAGGAAATTTTCTAAGAACAATTTTGCAGAATAGTTGATTCCAGCACGTCCGATCTTTTGCTATAACTACTCTCTTTCCTCAGATGAAAGATGAGCCTTAAGATTTGGGGGGTTGCCAGATAGGAGGCAGTCACAGAGAAATGGAATGCAGAGAAGAAGAATTGCAGGAACTGAGTGGAAATGAGAGGCTGGAGGGTTTGTCCGTGAGGGTGCCAAGTTTGTTTGGGCAGAAAGTAGTGGTGAAAAGTCAGAGAAATAAAAAAGAGGAGGAAGAAGGCCCAGAAGAGAATAGGGTTGCTGATTGATAGCACACCAACTAAAATGATGGTACTTAGGGGGCTTTAAAGTAGAGCAGATGTTAGAATAATGAAAGCATTTTGACAGTCACGACTCCAGAAATAATCCACACACTCAGATGAGGAGGGGAAAACTTAGTTTGTGATAACTTCAACGAGATAGAACTTGGGACTTCACATATTAGAGACTTCAAAATCTCTCCCTTTAAGGGCACATGAACTGAATCTTAATTCACGTTGGCAGGTTGAAGGTAGAGAGGCTCCTATTTCAAAAACTGTGAATACATGTGAATACGTGGGTTCTAAAAAGTAATCCCATTAATTAACTCAACAAAAAATACTGTCCTCATCCAGCACTTCCACGTGTCAGACTCTGCACTGCGTGCAGGAAGAACTATGTTGATGCTGGCTCCCTGAGAACGGCTCCATTGAGCATCTTTTTAAAGGTCGTTGTGTTATATTTCTCTTCTAGTGTTCCTAAGCCTTCAGTAAAATCTTGTTAAACATTACAACCTGTTCTCAGTGATTCCTGTGGGGAACTGAAGAGGCAGCTCACTGCCCAAAATTAGAAGGAAGCAGTTCGGACCAGTAGCAGCTGCCTTTGAGAAGTTAGACTGAACACAGAGGATGACACGACATGCTACAAGGGCCTGGTAACCCGTGAGCAGAATGGTGGGCAGGATTCTAGGTCAAGGTGGTTGCTGGATGTGGCAAACAGTGACCCGAACAGATATATATGCATTCCCTGGAGAATGCCAGAAGGTCAAAAGTAGTATACTCTGGTAGAAGCCCAAATAGAGTGTAGTCAGGTGAAACTTCAGCTCTCTGCTGTGCCTTAGAGGGAAGGATTATGACACATCATCTACTCTATCCTAGGATATTTCATTAGCATTATTATTAGATCAATAACTGTGTATTTAATTATACATATTGTGAATGCATCATCATTTTTTAAAAAGAGTAAATACATCCAAGATTTGTTTTTATTTTGGTGTATTTGACTAGTGTAAAATTCTATGGCTTAAAAAATTTAAAGGCTATACAGGTCTCAAACTAAGTAGTTTTAATTATGTATTCACCTATTAAGTATAACTTCTAAAGTCTACTAATTCATAGCTAACTCCTTTTCTCAGTAAAATCTAGACTATTATTTCTCAAATGCCTGAATAGTATCACGGACTTTGGTCATTCTCCGGCAGGAAAACTAATGCAACTCAGTAGCAAATCTAGAAATGAATCTGACCATCATTCTCAGACTATATGTGAACCAGGGCTTTGAGTAGATTTGCCAGTGAGGGAGAGGAAACAAGAAGAGGCAATGAAATGAAGAAGTGAGCGAATTGTAATGATAATAGAATAAGGAGACTTCCCTACCCCTTTTTCTCCATTTTGAACACAAATGCAACTCTAGGTACATTTTAAGCATGAATGGACTCTACGCTGGATATACCTACACATGCTGACACACACAGAAAATCATTTAATGTATATATCCCTCATCTATTGAAAAGAAGTCATATCTTCCTGAAGGCCTGTAGTCTATCTATTACTTTAGAAGAATTCTTTCAGTTATGGTTAAGAAAATACAATATGAGAATTCTTACCTAAAATTTTGTTGGTAAGGACCTCAGTACTATATATATATATAGTACTGAGTTATATAGTACTATATAACTGAGGTGTGTATATATATATATATATGTAACTAGATATAGTGCTTCAAGAAAATGTAATGCATTTAAAATATGAAAATACTATACCTTTATTCCTATCATATGTTTATTAATTTTATATTTCAAGGTATATCTTCTAAATTATATTTTAGGAATCTCACAAAGTAAGAAATTAAGAAATTAAAGACTGAGAGATTTCTATATTTATAAAAATATGAGCTAATTATAGTATAACTTTAATGTAAATGAGAGTTGCTTCACAGACACTAAAAATAGAAATTGCTGGTGACTTTTTAAAAAATCTCATAGTTATTACACAGTGTCTAGGATCTTACATTGTGGCAGATTTACTATTATTTTAAATTAATAGAATATAGTTAGATCTTTGTAGAACTATGAATTACATTTTAACTGAAATTTGTTCTGAGATTCAATGTAATTGTAATTTTTGCCAGCAGTAGTATAAATTGTGTAGCTTTAAAAGTTATGAATGTTAAATTTACTCCTTAAATTTCTTTTCATCTAATTTACCTCAGCAAGTCACAAGGTGGTTAGGTACATTTCCTTTCACTTACAAATATTGAATTCATTCAAAAATGTTTATCTGAGTTGGGTCAGAAGAAAATGGATTCAACAAGTGTAAGAAGTGAATGAATGAATAGATAATTAAATATTCTTTCCAATTGGTAGTGACTTTTTCTAAACAAAGATATATACATCTAATTTTAACTGCATTTTTCGGTGACAACTAAGACGTTTAACCTCAAACCTTTGTTGAGAAATAAAATGTATTTATGTTTTAACTATTTATTATACTACTCCCTTTGATTTCTAATGTATAATTTCACAAATAGCTTGCATTATACTTCATCAATTAACACAAAAATATACTCCTGGTTCCTTATAATTACACTGTGTAATTACATTCATATCATATTTCATTATTCAATATATGAATATCCCAAATACTAGCTTTTTGTTCCATTGGTTAGGAAAGAAAACATTATATACAATGTAGTTTACATACACAAAGATTCTTATTGAATCTGATGTTTCAGATAGTACACTTGACAATTTTATTGTTGTCAGTGATAAGAGTGCAGCTCAAACAAAACAAATGTCCTTTGCTGTCAAAGACAAGGATATCTCATGTCCTGAATGCCATCACAGGCAGGAAATTGTTTGCACTGGCTTGAAACAGGAATTTCAAGAAGGTAAAGGGAAAGTCTTCTTGACAAACTGCATTCTTCAAAAAATGTCCATCAATCATAGCGGGAAAAAAATCTTTAGATTAGATGTTACTTCTTTTAACAGATGCATGTGGCTATGCCAAGTATTCTCCATGCAAGAAAAATCCAGGGATTTTAATAATCAAAAGGGCATATTGTGAGAAACTTACTGAGTTTCATCCATTTTGTTGAATTACAGTTAATTAAGTCACATAATAAAATGAAACTATGTTGAAACATGCATGTTAACTATAATTTTAGATTACATTGCTTAAACACATCAGCAAAATGTGTGAAAGTTTAAAATAAATAAATCTTGATTGTTCTAATTTTTAAAACATATAATTTATAATGCATGCATTTAAATGAAAAAATCAGTGTGATAAATAAACCACACAAATATTTTAAAGATTACATACTAGAAATACAGTTTGGGGTATGTTATCCTCAAATTCAGTGTTGTCAATATCTTACTCAGTTATCTGTGTTACAATCTCAGTTGACTGGCAACTAATTATCCAGGTACGTTTGCTTCCAGAGTAACAAGTCCTTTTATTGCAGTTTCTTTCCTTTGCACCTTGCCACAGTCCTTTTTTTCTATTAAGAGACACTTTTGCAAGTGTGCTCAGCACAGTTTGGAGAGGAAAAGTCTTCAATTTTCAATTGCCTTTGGATGAGGTAAGAAAATTAATTAAATGTATTATTCTATTTACTGACTGGAAGACATCAATGTCATTATTTATATTTCTCAAAGTATTGCTACCTATCACAAAGGCAAATCTGATTTGGGAAATAAATCCCAGCCCATGAGAAATGAGATTAAAAAGTAGTTGCTCACAAATGAGTAGAATTTAATCAATAATTCTTGATAATCCATCTTATCAGTAAGTTATTGCAGAACTCATATATATTTCACGATAAAAACATATAAAGTAAAACAGGGTGAAATATCATTATTTTTTTCTCTTAAATTAATAGAATAAGAACATAAAGATTTAGGAGACATTTGTGTGTTTGGGAATCAGTGTGAGTGAGGTGTTAGACGAATTGGCTAACAAAGAGCCTGTGCTTAAACCTGTAACTGAACTGGAAAAATATTGTCACTAATGGAAAAAAGGGCAGAGGCTTTACATCTTTCCCATATTCCATCTTGCTGTGAAGTCAATGGGGCGAGAAATATAGGCAAGTACAGAACAGAGATTCATGGCTGAGAACTCACTGAGAAACAGTTTAACATCTTAGAAAGAACAGAGAAGGCATTCCCAGTCATTAATTATCAAAAAGTCACAATAAAAAGCATTGCATTGAGCCTGCTATCCACCAAACTCATAGCATTTAGCTGGAGGCAATATGATGTAGTACTCTGAGATGGAATTTGGATGTCAGACAACATAGGTTCTTTTTTTGGATCTGTCACTCCAGTGTTTTGTAACTTTGGCAAACCCAATTAATAATCTTTCTTGGCTTTCATTTATCCTTATTGACAAATGAAGCTAATACCTACAATACTGAAGTACACCTATGCCTGCAAGTCAATTTCTGCTGCTTTCGACACTGCACTGATGAACCTTAAATATTGACCTACAATAACTTCCTTCAAGTCACCAATTGATTAAATCACCACGGTACTCCATTAGTTACTGATAGTCTTCTTAAGATCTTAAAGATCTGTTTAAAGTGATGACTTCGAAAGTTTTACAGTAAGTCAAAAGCCGTATACTTGCCAATTCCTGTAAGTAAAGGAAAAAAGATCTATGATTTGAACAAAAAAGATAAATTCTACCTAACATGACCATATTAGGTGAGCAAGTTCAAACTGCCCAGGCAAATTGACAAGAAGAGTAGATAGCATGTCCTTTTATATTCAGATGAAAGTATTTGAATGGTATTGACTGGAATTTCTTTCCCTATGGTGCTGTCAGAACTTTGTGTAACATTTATATAAAATTTCTGGATATTTATGTCTGTAATGAAAGATATTTCTTATGAAAACAATACCTCATTCTACATTTAGGACATGTGACTTGTGCTTGCAATGAGTATCTAAGGATCTTTCCTAATTTTTCTAATTCATTATAATAATTCTAATAAAGAAAAAGATGAATATAAAATTAAGATATATTTTATTATTAAGTATTGAAAAACTAAAAAAGCAAGGTAATTTATATTACTATAGTCAGACTTACTCTTGCAAATACATTTTAAGTAATAAAACTGACTATTCTATGCAGTTCAGATGCCCATTGGCCTTCTTTCTGTTTCTCAACCACCTCCCAGGCTTTGTGAAAACACCTTTGCAAAAACGGTAACAGTGAGAAAATTATGAGAGTGAGAGAGATCTGATCCAACCCACCCCATCTTGCCTCTGACCTCCAGAGTATCCTTTTTTATTCCTGGGCATAGACTGAACTCACTTTAGGAGAAATTTAGATTACAGTTTAATTTGAAACTAAGATGGTAACAGCTCTTTCTTGAAATGAACCCCTTTTTGCCTGGCGACCAGACTTCCTTTATAAGACACAAAGAGAGATCACATTTCAATGGCTAGTTGTCTATCTTTTCTTTCTCTATTCCAACTCTAAATCTACCTTCCCTAAAAAAAGTGGAGTAGGGGAGGGGGAGAGAAGGTTTAGATTGCCCTTCCTGTTGCCCATTGCCCATCCTTTGCCCCACAAATGTTGCCAAGAGCCTCAGCAATTGATACTGTTTACTACGAAGGGAATTATTTTGGATAATGCCCAAAGGAAAATTGGTTCAAGATAATGAACCTTGAATGCTCTCTTGAGGTGTCTGTACATTTAGCAGTAGATAACTCATGCCATTAAAGGTATTTGATCAAAAATGTGGCAGTATCATGTCTGTGTTTTGCAAAGAAACTTAATGAAAATTAAGAGAATAGAGCTACACAGAGACTGGAAAAGTCAAGAAGCTATTTTAACGGTTTAGACTACAGATGTTGAGTTTCTCACTTACTGCAATGTCAGTAAGGTTGTAATCAGAAAAGACAAATTTGAGAGATATTTCAGGAATAATCTTTAAGAGACTCAATGAAAATTAAGGGGCAGGCAAATGTAAAGGATGACTTTCTTGTTTCTATCTTGAGTCATAACTTGGATGGTGCTGACATGCACTGATGGAGAGTCAGAAGAGCAGATTTGGGCTGTGAATGGAGAGAGGACAATGAGTTCAAGGGAGAAGAGAGATGAAACAAAAGATATAATCAGTCTAAAATTAGGTAGACATGCTCAGGCTATAAAACCCAGGATTTACCACAAAGAATATGAGTTCATCTTCTCACACATTAACCAATCAGAAGAGTTTGATTGTAGGCTTTCTTGAAAGTGTGGCGCACAGCTGTGCCAGTAAACTGGTAGGAATCTTTAAAAACTCTTTTTAAACCCTTATGCTACTAAGTTTTATTTCCAAAGGTGTTAACAATCTCTCTTTCCTTCCACTTTGTCCCAGTGTTACCACACCGCCACACTGCTCACCTGTCATTGCATTTCCTCCAAGCTTTGACACATTTCCAGCCATGACTAGCCATTTGGAAAGTATCATCCATCATCCACAAACTGAATTATTGAGATGAGCAGTTTAACTAGAACCCTACTAGATAATGTCTTTTTGTTAAAAACGTATCCTAGATTTGACAGTTATCAACTTATGCAAATACTATAAAAAGTGATAAAATTAGTGGAAGATACAGAAGAAAATTTGCTGAATCCAGTTGGATCCAATGGGAGGAAAGAACACAAGGGGTTAAATACTAGGAGGCAAGGATCATTGGTGATTACCAAAACAGATAAAATAGAAAAAAATTTGGTCAAATATTGGAATTTTTTTTTTTTTTTTTTTGAGACGGAGTCTCACTCTGTCGCCCCGGCCGGAGTGCAGTGGCGCCATCTCAGCTCACTGCAAGCTCCGCCTCCCGGGTTTACACCATTCTCCTGCCTCAGCCTCCCGAGTAGCTGGGACTACAGACGCCCGCCACCTCGCCCGGCTAGTTTTTTGTATTTTTTAGTACAGATGGGGTTTCACCGGGTTAGCCAGAATTGTCTCGATCTCCTGACCTCGTGATCCCCCCGTCTCGGCCTCCCAAAGTGTTGGGATTACAGGCTTGAACCACCGCGCCCAGCCTAGAATTTTGTTAAATTAAATCTGAAAGATCAATACTGCAGTGTTAATATACAATGATAAGTTTGTTTTATTCACAGTTAAAAGTGAACATTATCAAGTCACATTCAACTTACTGTTAAATTTTAATGCTCAAAAAATGTATTTTCAAATGTCCTTATCTTTGTCAAAGATACCTTTGCATTTGGGAATGTGAAATGAGACCATATTGATAATCATTAAAATAAATTCAATTGAATCCAAGTAAAGTTTGAAATGCAAACTACTTCACAGACCATGTTAGAAAAAGAAGTCATGTAAATTACAGACCTTAGCATATTAACAGTCAAATTAAGTGAACTTCTATTTATAACTATAAACCTGTACATTGAAATCATTATGGGAATTTTTTATAAGTCCAAATGTCTAAATAAGGGTACCTAACTAAATTATATATTAATAATACATTTTACTTTGCTATATATCAAAATAATGGGAAAAATGAGCTTGCTTGGTTAGCAAATGTTTAGCACACATTCTTGAATCTATGTTGTCTTTCTGTCTCTCTCTCCCTGCCCACTCTCTCTCTCTTACACACACACAAACACACACACACAAATGCAAAGGCTATTCATCTTTCAAGATGCTTTATAGATGCAGTAGTCTATGTTTTGTAGTTTATTGATCATAATGTCATAAACGATCTACAATTTCTGGAATAATTACATTATGCCTGTTTTGTTTTTTCCGTATTGTTAGTATTTTACAGAGAATATTATCCTTTGACTTTTTTTAACCCAATAACTATTCAATAATCAGTATATTATCTGAACATCCAAAGTGATATTGTTAGATTTCTGCAATATCAAAAAGCATAGAAAAAAATCTGCAAAAGTGTCTTAAAGGCAAAATCTACTTCATGGTCTCATCAACCACAAAACAAAGTACTGTGCTTTGCGCTTAGAAGATATTCAATAAATGTTTATGTGGTTTAATAGCATGGAGTGAAGGGAAGGTACTGTAATTTCATAAGATCTTTAAAAAGCAATTTGGTCTAATGTGAAGAAAATAATGCATAGAAGACTGCCATCAATTTTGGAAAGGGGAAAAATGTATTTGCATACATTATTCAAAAATGGAGAAATGAACCTAAAACAAACAAACAAAACCAGCTTTCAGATCAAAGGAAATAAGAATCAAAAGAATTATATAAATATTTTCCGTAACTACTAAACAGAAGTTGTTTTTAAATTTTAAAATTCTAACAAGTTAATAAAAAATAGGCATAGCTTGTATAGAATTAATAAAGATAACTACATTGGGAGGAGATATTTATTTCAAGTGAGTGTTAAAACAGAGTAAATCGGTTGTTTATTCCCAATGTGATATATACTAAGAAAAAAATTAGAAAAGGAAAAGTCCTCAAATTGTTTTCAGTAATCATACTTTTGAGTGCTACTGTGGTTTTCCTGAATGTGCTACACAGGACAAAGCAAATAAATAATAATGATATCATTAAGAATTGGAATTTTGAACATAAGAAAAAGGAGACACACATGTGAGAGGAATTTGGTTAAGAAAAAAATCCTGAATTCCTGAATTTGCTAAATTTGACTTGGAGTATAAGCATGAATATATGGTATATTGTATGTATTTTTTAAATATGTGATACTTCTGTTCACTATAAGAGTGAACTGAGCAGTACTTATTGTTTCTGGGCAGCAGAAACAAGAATTCTTTCACCCAGATTTTTGTCTCCAAATAGCATTTCTCACAAATGAACTAGGGTTCTTAAAAAAAATTTAGATTTCAAGCTGGGACAGCAAATATACATGTTGCATCTAGAACATATTGTCAAACCAGACAGCAAGAATGCAAAGACTGCTGTGATCATAATAAAAAGGACTCAGGAGCCAACTGAGAGAAACTCACACTATCCAAAGCTGGGAAAGTTTGAACACCAATAAGAATTACAATTTTACTTAGTTAAGACAAATTAGGTGTTTAAAATCCATAAGCTCTTAATAACATATATTTTTACAAAACAAAATTGATCAATCTGCAAGGATACTGGGAGCCAACTCATTGTTTTGAATACTGGTAAATAAGAAAATTACCAATACATTTATATTGCAGTTCTATCCTATATGTTCTGAACTCAGCAAAACAAGTATTTGATGGAAGATAATTTTTTATTCATCAAAGTAGTTCAGATAATAATTAAAGTTATTTAATTATAATACCACCCTTTTATAACCCTTTATGAAATAATGGATCTAGCAGTAATCATCAATGGCTACTGAATTCACAAAAAGAGAAACAGTCAGATATTAAGGGCCTTTTACTGGAAATATAATAGTAGCTGTCAAATATTCTTGCTAAAAAAATTCAAGTCTCAGTCTGATCAATTTATGAGAAAAGGAGCTGTGGACCCATTCAGAAATACCACAAGAATGAGATCAGGGCACGGTGGCTCACACCTGTAATCCCAGCACTTTGGGAGGCCAAGGCAGGCGTATCACTTGAGGTCAGGAGATGGAGACCAGCCTGGCCAACATGGTGAAACCCCATCTCTGCTGAGAATACAAAAATTAGCCTAACGTGGTGGTGCATGCCTGCAATCCCAGCTACTCAGGAGGTTGAGGCAGAAGGATCACTTAAACCTGGGAGGAGGAGGTTAGCCTGGGCAACAGAGCGAGAATCTGTCCCAAAAACAAAAACAAAACAAACAAACAAAAATTAATGCAATCAGCAAAATATAGACTAGGGTAAACTATAACACAACCTTGAAGATTTTTTCAACAAATAATTGCAAAAAAAAAACAAAACAAAAAACAAATACACAAAACAGTGAGTTGGAGATAGGAGCTAAAGATTAATAGAAACTTAAGAAATATGTTCACTAATTGCTATACATAGAATTGGTCGGGCACCTGATTTGAATAATTAATTTCTTAAAAAGACTGAGAATTGTAGAAATTTAAACAATTTTTGTATATCCAAAAAAATTACGGAATTTTTGTCAGTATTCTGTGTGTCATAATAGGGGTAATATTTTTAAATGAGTTATCTTTTAGAGATATATTCAAAATACTTAAAAGTGATATGATGTCTGGTGTTTTCTCCAAACTAATCCAGGAGAAAGGAAGAGAAATAGCATGGTAGTATAGATAAAATAATTAGACAGAATTAATAATTATGGAAGCTGGATGATGCAAATCTGGGGATGAATTATATAATTTCTCATATTTTGTATACATCTAAAATTTTAATAATAAAAACATTTGAAATACTAAAAAAGTTAAAGTAAAAAATAAAACAAAACAATTGCCCGAGTCTTGAAAGCCCCATGTAACCAGAACAAAAATAAAAAAGGAAGAGAATGGCCCAGGGAAAATGTTCAAGGAACAATCCATTTCCCATGTCCTCTCCTAGTACGTCCTTGGTCAAAGCCCTCAAGTTTTGCTATCTTTTGCACCTTCTGCCTGAAGGAATGATGCAGTCAATGAGGTTAAAGAATCGAAATGCAAAAAAAAAAAAAAAAAAAAGAATACAAAGACATTTTTAAGATCATGAGCTATCGAATTGACCATCTGTATCTCAGGATAAAATGTTTAGCAAAAATAATGAAAACCAAAGATGGAATCTGTAATCATTATTTGCCCACATTCTTATCTGAAAAGTAGCACTGGGGAAGGAACAATAGAAAAATAGATCTACATTTGGTTTTTATTCATTCAGTAGCATTTCATATATATGAAAACCAACAAAACTACTAAAATCAGGAGTGGTCATTATTTTTTCATCCATCAAAGTGGACAGTTAAGAGAAGACATTCGGCCGGGCGCGGTGGCTCAAGCCTTTAATCCCAGCACTTTGGGAGGCCGAGACGGGCGGATCACGAGGTCAGGAGATCGAGACCATCCTGGCGAACACGGTGAAACCCCGTCTCTACCAAAAAAATACAAAAAACTAGCCGGGCGAGGTGGCGGGCGCCTGTAGTCCCAGCTACTCCGGAGGCTGAGGCAGGAGAATGGCGTAAACCCGGGAGACGGAGCTTGCAGTGAGCCGAGATCGCACCACTGCACTCCAGCCTGGGCGACAGAGCGCGACTCTTGTCTCAAAAAAAAAAAAAGAGAGAAAAAAGAGAAGACACTCTCTGAAGTCTATGCATCAGTAAACAGATGTTCAAGCATATTATATAAATTTATAAAGTTAAATGTGCACCAATATGAAAGTCGAGATAGCAGATTTAGAAAGTTTATTAAGAAACAAGTAAACAAAAGCAGAATCTGTGAAATAAGCAAAGCACTAATAAAATAAAACTGACAGAAGTATGACACATGATACATATAGAACATACTATTATGATGGCAGAAGTTACTACTATAACATGTTACTTACATTTCTTTTTAAGAGATCATGAAACATTTATAAAAATTGATCAAGTGAAATGCTCAATAAGTCGCAAAGTAATTTTTGAACTACAGATTCTATTAGCTAAAAACTATGTAATCATTCTAAATAGTGTTAAAATTCAGGAAAGAAACAAAAATATTTAATGGGCCAGGTGCAGTGGCTCACACCTGGAATCTCAGCACTTTGGGAGGCGGATGCAAGCATATCACTTAAGGTCAGGAGTTGGAGGCCAGCCTGGCCGATATGGCGAAACCCAGTCTCTACCACAAAAACACAAAATTTCACCAGGTGTAGTGGAACACGCCTGTAGTCTCGGTTACTCAGGAGGCTGAGGCATGAGAATCACTTGGACCCAGGAGGTGGAGGTTGCAGTGAGTCGAGATCACGCCACTGCACTAGGGCCTGGGCAATAGAGCAAGATGACTCTGTCTCAAAAGTAATAATTATTGTAATAATATTTAATGTTATTTCAAACATTTTAAACTCAAATCAAAAAGTACATAAAACATAAATGCCTAATTATTTTAAAAATTATTGTAGCAGTAATTGGGACCGTTCACGAACATTCCATTTATTTTTTATTGGTAGGCACATGGTCTATTTCTCTTCTGATATTTCCATAACAATAAGCATGAAGATGTCAATTCTTTCCAGTTTATTTACAAATAAAATGACATCTTTTAAAAAAAACAGTATTTTAATGGAATCTGAAAAACTGATTTTAATGAATGAAGTACCTTTACAGAAGAGGGAAAAAAATGACAAAATAGATAGCTTTTTTTTTTAACTGTGGTAGAATATTCCAGTAAAAGCTTCTACAAAGGCAGAGTAAACCGGTGAGGTACTGAGAACAGATATAGGCAAGTGAAGCAATGAACAGAAGCGAGATTGCAGAAACAGACTGATATTTAATATATAAATAAGAATTTCATCCATTATTTAGTTGGCCTTTGAATTTAGTAAGAAGTATACAGTTTACTTAACAAATAGTTTGAAGATAATGTTAAGAATTATTCAGAAAAAAAGTAGTGAAATCCATACTTCATGCCTACCTAACAAAAATTCTAGTAGCTTAAATAGTCTAATATATGAAAGATATTAATGATATGCTTTTATTAGTTTGGAGGTAACAAATTATTTCTAAGTATGACACAAAACACAGAAGTCATAAAGGAAAAGATTGACTTATAGAGTTACATAAAAATGCAAAACTTCTAAAATACAAAAGCTATCAATAAAAACTTAAAAGTTAAAGAAAATATTTTTAATTTAGAAAAAAAGTAGCTTAACATTCTCAATATATAAATTACTCCTAAAAATCAAAAGGAAAATATAAATGATCCAATAGAAAATACAGTCGAAGTTTGTTTAAAGGTTTCTCACAGAGAAGAGAATAAAAGTGGCCACTAATCATATATGAAAATCTGTTCAAACATAATATTCTGTTAAGAAATTGGTATCTATTTTTCATTGCATGGGTAAATTTAAAAATTTGTACATTTATTTTTGATAAAGTAAGTTGGTGAATTCATTGAGTAAAAATTTGTGGAAACTTAATGAAAGGTAATTTTTCATTGCCTATCACTTCAACAAATTTATTCTTTAAAAATATTCCTATATGTTTACAAAGACATGTGTACAAGCTATACACTTGTTTTTAAATAAATTAGACTAGAAACCATATAAATGCCCAAAAAAATATGTAAATGGTACACAAATTATGTTTTTTCTATATTCAGCAATACTGTGTAGTAATTTTAAAAATAGTATAGCTATTCTAAATACGAGTTTCTCTGCATGTATTAGTAAGTTTAAAAAATCAAGTTGTAGAAAAAACTTAAAATTATCATTTATTTTACTATATTTATAAAAATGAATCAGACATAATGTGTGTGAAATCATATGTGTATGTATGTATTCATGCTTGTGTTTAAATTCATAGAGCTATGTCGGAAAACATTGGCAGAAAACTGAAAAAGGTTACAGTTAGTAGCAAAGAAAGGATACTTTCTATTTTAAGTTTTTGCATCTACATGGTTTAAATTTTTCATAATAAAATGTATGTAAAATAAGTGGAATTATCTAGATTTTTTCAAAATCCAAAAGGCCTAGCATCGATGCTAGGTCTGGTAACTACCATCACGGTTAGTTTGAGACTCAGTTTTCATATGAGCAATAGGGATTAAATAGAAGTGGCTCATTCTCAGGGTCTCTGAAAAATAAAATCCTTACAAAAACTGCAATAAAAAAGTTAAGCAAACTTAATATATTATTATTATTATTATTATTATATTCCTATTACCCTTTGGTTCTATCAGTGTTGTATCATATTGCCCACAGGATAATACGATATATAGACAGATAATGCTCCTCTGCCCATCAGAAAAACTGAACAAATCAGCCTTATCTACAAAAACAGTCTGTGTTGGCAGTACTTATCAAATACATATTAGAATGAAGTTCTGTCTCTAAAGAAACTTCATGTACCTTGAAATCACATTTTACCTTTATAAGTAAAATTTACATTCTTAACTAAAACTACCTGGTTTCTCCCTTTGGAGAGACAAAAAAAAAAAAAAAAAAAAAAAAAAGAAAGAAAAGAAAAGAAAGCAACTAAATTTCTTGGAATAGTTTTCACACATTGTAGAGTATTAAATAAATGCCAATTGATTTCTCCTCACTTGATTGTCTTTATGTCAAGGTAAGTCTAGCCAGTCTCACCTATAACTTACTCATTTCCCTAAGCTTTAACAGACTGATTCTTCTTAATAGAACAATTATGCCCATGAAACTAAATCAATCATTCTTCATGAGGCATAGGGTTGCATTTACTCATCTGGATCAGGAAGGCTGAGGATAATGATTCATTAAGGAGCAAGCTTTTCCTAGCCACAAAAAAATCATGAGGCTTATTGGCAAAGAATCAGTTTTTACTCATTGTTTGAGTAAGAAGAAAAATCTTAAGAGGGTCAATTTGTTTATAATTGGCTTGGAACACTGCCCTTTCCTTTAAAGCCCCATAGTGACAGAATTGCTTATTTTTACTTCAGAATAATTATTTTAAATTAGGACCATACATTTATGGGATTACTGACACTGGAAATCTTTTATGAAAAACAAACAAAATCATCTCTGATTATCAAATTTTAGATAACATCATATTAATAACCTAAAACTGTTTTGAAATAAAGAAAATGTGTCTTTATGTTAAGTCATATCCAAAACATGGAGAAAAGAGTAACTTAACATTTAGAACAGGATCCTAAATGATTTTTCTCTTTCCCATCCTAAACTGCATATTTGAATTGATGACTTGCCAAATTCACATAAAAAAAAAAAATCTGTTACTCCCATTTGAAGTTGGTCATTTGCAAAAAGAAAAATAAGTATGTGACTCTAGAAAAAAAGGTGACTGTGAAAATGTTTCTTATCTCTAAGAAGTTCATCTCTAAGGTTCCTGCTAGCTATGAAATACCATGAACATGAACCAAAGACAACTAGACTGCAGAGATGTAAAAATAACTTTCTGATTACTTACCAAGAGAAGAGTGTGTATGAGAACTGACATGCAACTCTACAGAAGCACATAAAAGTCAAGCCCTTCTTTCCCCAGACCAGAAAATGCCCCAGTCTATAGTGATAGCCTGTTTGGGGAACACTTTCTCTTTGATTACGCTTTCCTCTTTTGCAAGCTAGTATCACTTGGAAGTGGCAGCACAATGCCTAGAAGCACTTTCTCAGCGAGGCCTTTATTTATGGAGAGATGGGCTAATGATACCAATGGGAACAGTTGGCGGGAGATTTGCATCTCACCTCGGTGTATTAGCCTGATAGAATCAGCTTCCCCTGTTTCTCAAACTGCCCTGTACCTGACAAAGTGACCTACATTTTGGCAGCCCTTCATTCAGTGCAAACCTTCTAGCAAAGAAGCAAATGCCCTTTGAATCCCAGGCATAAAAAAAAAAAAAAAAAATTCAAAGATGCCATAATGGTAACTTTCATATTTTTTCCATTGTATATTAAAATTGGTATAGTTAGGAAAAATTTAAAAAAAATTGAATGAACTCTGTAGCAATTAAAAGACAATCGCCTTTTTAATAGCTCAAGTCTTTTTAACAATAATCCCTATCAGAAGTTATTAGCCAATAACTATTCTTTATTAATGAGCTCTTATTGTTATGCTTCATGAATGGTGTCTTATCAAAAACTGCATTTCTAAGCCACTGATTTATGCTTTTAAATTGTTTTCAAAAATATTTCTTTACTGTCCCAATAAATTCTTTTTTTATATAATTTCATAAATAAAAAAGTGACACACAGATGGTAAATATAGGACCATAATTTTGTGGGTGAGAAAGCTAAATCCTATGTGCAAGTTAGGGATTTTAGAATCCCAGCTGTTGATTCAGCTGCCGCAGCAAAATCTCTCAAATGTGGTATTAGTGGGAGCTACTAGGTACTGAGCTCGCTCTACCCTCCTGTTTCCAAGAGTGACCTGAGGTGACCTCAATTTGAAAACTAAATTATTTACAAAGTATCTATTGCCTGAAGAACAGGATTATATCACCTTTCCACAAATTGGACTCACACAAATCCCGGGTCAACTCCAAGGAAAAAATAAATCACTTGTCCAAGTCATACAGAAAACCATATAACAGCTATTACTAAGGACCTCAAGCTAAAATCCCTCAAGAATATAAGGTCTGTGAAAGCGAGGACTTGTCTGTTTTGTCCTATGTTCTATCACCTGTGTTGATTAACAATGCCTTAAAATAATCTGTCTAAAATTGGGAAGCTGGGAGATTTACTGCTCATTTTCAGGACAAACCAAAGAATTGTTCACTGCTGTGGTTTGGTTCACTTCTGGATGTAGCACCCTAGTTGACCTGCAGAAGCTGCAGACACGCAGGTGCAAGTGTCGTATTCAATTTCAAGGTGGCATGTTGTAATACATTGTAACAGCTCTGAAATCTGATCATCTTACAATCAGTAGAGTTTTACTATTCACTACTGATCAGTTCTGACACAGTGTTCATTGTGCATGTCATTATTTGGTTTCTCCTCCTATGACACGACTGGAAAATTTCCTCCCTAAACATTTCAATGAATAAACCATTTAAGGAGCTTTTGAAGAAAGAATATGCATCCTGATTGTTGTCTATCTTTCGAAAAGATCAAGAAAGTAACTTATAGGAAGGATATCAGGTACTTGGAAGAAAATCCTATCAACAGTAATAGAACATTTTAAGAAATATCCCATTACTAATGTTCTTCATGACACAGAACAGGAAAGTATGTAGAAAAATTCAGACATCAATGACACCGAGTCTCAGGAATTCAGTTATATTACACTGAATATGAAGACATTTTAGAACTACATTAATAAATGTACTTCACTTGCAGCTTTCATTTTTATGTATGTAGTAGAATGTTTAAAAATTACATAAATAAATTTAAAAGAATTTCTTCCATAATAAAAAAATAAAAACTAGAAGTGATAAAAATAAGCATTAGGATTATATCACAGTATAACTGGTAACGAGTTTGTTTTTTTTTTTTTTTTTTCTTTCATAGAGGTGTGGTTTTTAACCATTAGCATCTTAGATTCCATAAAATACAGTATATCAGTTCAATTCTCACCACAACCCTGTGAAATAAGTAATAGTTTCCCATTATCTTTCTTCTTAAAGCTTTGAAAGGTCAGAAAGAGAAGTTTGTCAGTAGGGAAAGAAGAAAGAGAAAGAGAAAAGAATCCGATTATATCCATTACCTAAAAGTAGGCAGCCCACCCAGAGAAGCTGGGGAAACCAGAAAAAGCCTTATCTTTGAATGAATATTAAACTGTCCATTAATACAGAAACCAGAGGCTTTCATGCTGTGAATCAAGATGTAGTTTGCTATTTACAGTCGCCAAACACTTGCTATTAACAAAGAGTGAATTTAAAATTCATGGGTATTGCCTGAGTTTTCATCAAAGATTAATGAAAAGTCTTTTCTGTTTCAGCAGTGGGACAAAAAGACAGTAAGAAGACAAACATAAAGTTGCTTTTAGGATTATTCTCCATACATTTTTCCTGTTCAGTGTACCTACTACACATGGAGTAAGCTCCTATAAGAAAGTGCTGGTGTAATTAATGTAGTCGTCTTGCATATGTTTTCTTTATATGTAGATGCAAGATGCACACAGAAATAGGTAACATAGAAATATAGATATATAGGTACAGATATAGATTTTCCCCCCAACAGATGACATTCCTGAATGGTTTTTGTAGGTGATTGGGCAGGGCCTGGTGACAGTTTTGCAACAGGATATAGGGATAAAGAATCAGCATGCAGGTAACTGGAGACCTTCCTTTCTCCCAATAGTATCTGAAAAATTAAAGAATATTGGCCAGGTGCAATGCCTGACACCTGTAATCCCAGCACTTTTAGAGGTAAAGATGGGAGGATCCGTTGAGTTCAAATGTTTGAGACCAGACTGGGCAACATGGCAAGACCTGTGTCTACAAAAAATTACCAAATTAGCCAGGCGGGGTGGCTTGAGGTTGCAGTGAGCCGTGATGGAACCACTGCACTCCAGCCTGAGCAAAAGAGTGAGACCCTGTCTTAGAAAAGAAAAAGAAGAAAAGGAGGAGAAGGTGAGAAATCGAAGAAGGAGGGAGAGAAGGAGGAGGAGGAGGAGGAGGAAGAGAAGAAAGAAGAAAGAAGAGGAGGAAGAGGAAGAAGAGGCAGCCACAGAGGCAGTGGCTGCAGCAGCAGCGGAGGAGGAGGAGGAGAAGGATCTATGATGGGGGGAGGAGATTTCATTGTTGTTTCTTTGTTCTGCTCCTACCCCCAAATCTGTCATGCAAGTCTGTGTTTATCTCAGATTCTGCTGTTTCTCTCTCTGAAACCAGTGCTCTCACACCGGAGGCTGATTGCAAACTCTTTCTAGAGCAGTTCACTGACTTGAGCCTAAGGATAAAAGTCATTGTTGTCAGCCTATTTGTTTACAAGAGAAATAAAGAGGCTGTTACAAGGCTGTTTAATGAATCACTGTTCTCATTACTCCCTGGCCCATTCCCTTGCACAAGTTAGTTCTGACTTTCAAGTCTCTAGAGAAGATCTATGCTTATATCTAGTGCCCAGGGCCACAGTTTTCTCTTTTCTTTATCCCTCAGTCTTATTTTTATTTCATTCTTTAGGAATTATTTTAACTTTTGTTATTCTGAAGGAAAGTTTTCTTGATTTCTAATGACAATATTACTTCTTTATTGTTTTTAAGGTTTTTCTGTAATTGCAGCGGAATCCTCAGAAAAGAGGAAATAGATAACTGAGCTTAGTATTCAGACTCTTTCAAATGGTTGGATTCAGCCAGAGAGATGTTTCATTTTTTCTTTTCTTTTCTTTTCTTTTTTTTTTCTTTTTTGAGCCATAGTCTCGCTCTGTCGCCCAGGCAGGAGTGCAGTGGCACCATCTCGGCTCGCTGCAACCTCTACCTCCCGGGTTCAAGCAATTCCATATAGAAACAGCAAAATTTAATCTGTGATGTATCAGGTGGCAAGTTTGAGCTAAGCCACATGTAAATGGAAGTTATAGGGGAATAGAAAAGCCCCTCAGAGAGGAAGTGTTTCCAAAGAGACAAAAGGTGTGGTTCTAGTTCCCTGTCTTCCAGCTCCATCCTATAACCTACCTGAACTGTCAGGTTCCCGTCTATAGTTTTTTGGAAAGAGATTTAAAAAAATAAAATAAAATTGAAAACACAAAACAATGATGTTCTCAAGTGATAAATAGAAAAGTAATTTTATTTCTTTTGAGAGAGAGTCTCGGTTTGTCACCCAGGCTGGAGTGCAGTGGCGCAATCTTGGCTCACTGCAACCTTCGCCTCCCAGGCTCAAGTGATTCTTGTGCCTCAGCCTCCTAAGTAGCTGGGATTACAGGAGTACGCCACCACACCCAGCTAATTTTTGGATTTTTAGTAGAGATGGGGTTTCACCATGTTGACCAGGCTGATCTCAAACTCCTGTCCTCAGATGGTCTGCCAGCCTCAGCCTCCCGAAGTGCTGGGATTACAGGCGTGAGACACCATGCCCGGCCCAGAGAGACACTTTTCAAACAATGCCAGTAACTATTAATAATATACTAAATGAATCTTTGTCAGAATTTGAATGATTACTCTTTAGATTCAGCTTAAATAATTCAAATATTTTCAAGCTTTTCATTTTTGTGTGTGTGCAGAAATATTGGCATGAAATAGAGTTATTTTCCATCTTCTAAGAACTGGAACAAAATTTAAAATGCCTTTTCTGGCTGAGCACAGTGGCTCATGCCTGTAATTCCAGCATTTTGAGAGGCCAAGGCAGGCAGATCACTTGAGGTCAGGAGTTTGAGACCAGCATGGCCAACATGGTGAAACCCTGCGTCTACTAAAAATACAAAAATTGGCCAAGCCTAGTGGCACAAGCTTGTAATTCCAGCTACTTGGGAGGTTGAGGCACAAGAAACACTTGAGCCTGGGAGGCGGGGGTTGCAGTGAGCCAAGATTGTATCACTGCACTCCAGCCTGGGTGACAGAGCGAGACTCTCTCTCAAAAGAAATAAAATAAAATAAAATAAAATAAATGACTTTTCTATTTATCACTTGAGAACATCACTTTTTGTGTTTTCATTTTTTTGTTTTTAATCTCTTTCCAAAATCTATAGAGGGGAACCTGACAGTTTAGGTGGGTTACAGGATGGAGCTGGAAAATAGGGAACTGGAACCACACCCTTTGTCTCTTTGGAAACACTTCCTCTCTGAGGGGCTTTTCTATTCCCCCATGACTTCCATTTACATGTGGCTTAGCTTAAACTTGCCACCTGATACATCACAGATTGAATTTTACTGTTTCTATATTATTCATTTCATTTTCCTCTGTCTCTTGAAAAAGGCTTCTCATATGAGATTAGAAGTAGTTGTGGCACACAATGAATAATAGACCAAAAATCAGAAGATTTTATTAGCCAAGATCTTATTAGGTCAAGTGTGAGGTTTGGCATTTGACTTGAGGTTGTATATGTTGGCATACTTCTGGTGTGTTGTGTCCCATTTCCCTTGATTCTTCCCTTAGGGTGAGCTGCTGCATAGGCTGTGGCCTGCTATCATTTGGTAGGGGAGCATGCGCAGTGTGTTTACTGGAGTTACATGCATGCTCATCTAAGACATTCTTCCCTTACCAGTCAGATGCCCCTGGAAGATCATACACTAGCTAAACTCTGCCATTTTGCCTCTTAGTGTGCATGCTTGAGCTCATTTACCCAACTCCTGAGATCTTATCAGGAAGCTGCCGATCACTAGTTTCAGGTGTGTCCTATCTGTAGGGAGACTGCCTTTTCCTGGTGCTGGCTGCAACCTATTATTATTTTAGAGAGGCAGTGTGACAACTGCCTGACCATCACCTGATGGTTGCCTGACTTTCCCGGTGGGGTGTGGGGGCCTCTCCTGCCATGTTACTGTCTGAATAACCACTAAAACAATCTCAGTTCAAAATCTAACCAGATGTTCAGCTTGTCTTTAAACCTCTAAGACTCCTTCATTTCCAATAAAATGACATTAATAAGAAATTTCACGGAGTTGTCGGGATCACATGTGCATTTTTTAAATGGGAGAGTATTATAAAATCTATATAAAACTTAGTTGTTATTAAATGGAAAACATCATCTTTTATAGTGAGAGTTGACATCATCTGGCCATAAGCTTAATTTAATATGAATTATAAACATTTTTTCACATCTAGTAATTTATTCTTTCTGAATTTGGATATAATAGGACACAATTCAAAATATGCATTCACCACCTTAGGAAAATATACCTGTCATTTTCTGAAATCAATGCTTCTGTTTCTCACTAGCAAGCTAAGTGGAAAAGGTATATATAGGTCAAATGTAGCAGGTTAGACTGTAAAAAAAAAAAAAATTATAAATAACTCTTGACCTGACGGAGGGTATTCACTTTCCCTAAAACAATCTTTTAACCACTGAAAAGTAAACTTCAAATTTCAGAAGTTCAGTTCAATTTAAGCACCCCCAAAATTTGGCTGTTGATCCAAATGTTATTTGAAACTTTATAGCACATATAATTATACTGAAAATTGTATTAAAACAGGATGACTGTCTGGTACTATTTTCACGCATTTTGCCTTTTTATATAACCATAACAGAGGGTCAGAAATATACATAAAAATAATTTATGAAAATAAGTTACATTTTTTGGAAATATAGGACAGGGCTAAAATTGGATCATGTTCATCATGAGTAAAGTTCAAATTGTTTTAAATGCATTCCTACACAGCAGTTCAAGAAAGTGAAAAGTAAATGGTTCAGGTGATGGTTTTCTCTTTAAAGTGTGAAAGCAGATAATACAGCGATGTAAAGGAAGCCACCAATTTCTTCACATATAGTAAGACAAGCATTGTTATTCTATATGTAGAATACTGGAGAGTATGTATATGAAATACCCATCTTCCTATTGGCTGATAAAGGTTTACTTAATCAAAGACTATAAAATTCTCGAGGATGGGAGCTGTGGCAGCTCAGGCCAGTGTCCTGGTGCATAAGGAAGTGACACTATGTGCTCAAGGCCAACATGGGCAACATTATAAATGTTAAAAAAAAAAAAAAAAAAAAAAAAGGCCAGTCACAATGGCTCATACCTGGAATCCCAGCACTTTGCGGGGCCAAGGCAGGTGGATCGCAAGGTCAGGAGTTTGAGACCAGCTTGACCAATATGGTGAAACCCCATCTCTACTAAAAAAAAAAAAAAAAAAAATTAGATGGGCATGGTGGCACACGCCTGTAATCCCAGCTACTCAGGGGGCTGAGGCAGGAGAATCGCTTGAACCCAGGATGCAAAGGTTGCAGTGAGCCGAGATCACGCCACTGCACTTCAGCCTGGGTGACAGAGTGAGATTCCATCTCAATTAATTAATTAATTAATTAAATACAATAAAATGAAATTCTTGAGGGTACAAATTGTACTATATTTGAAAAGACATCAGCTAATTTGAGTTTTATCTCCATTTAAGGTCAATGGATTTGCAGCTATAGGATATAAATTTAATTGCCCTCCCTTTTCTAAATAGTATTCCACAGCACAAGTAGATGTTACTATCAGCTACTTTATTTTAAAATATGTAAAAGAATAACACAATTTTTAAAAACTGAAAAGTACTCCGAATTTATATGTGAACTATACCATTGTCTCATTCCCTAAAGGAAAGAGAAAGAGCAAATAGCATTTTTTGATGTCTACTCTGTGTCAAGTTTTGTTTTCTCATACTATTTCATTTGCCATCATTGTAGTCTTGATAAAAAAAAAAAAAAAAAAGGACTGGGGGATTATGCATATAAATGATAAATATTGTTAAAATATCTGTGAAGTAGGGAAAGTAAGTGTCAACACAGAGCCTGTAACTTAAAATCAAGCTTTATTTCCTTTTGTTTGAAGTACATTTTGGTATATTCATGCCTATGGCCTCTTTATGCATACGTGCCTGTATTACTTACCAATCCAAAAGGAGAGGAGTGGGGAGGGAGACAAGAGAGAAAAAGAAGGGGTGGGAGGGAGGGAAAAGAGAAAAAGAGAGAGAGAGAAATTCATACAGTCAATGGAGCTCAATTTACTTAATTAAATGTTATGAGTTAGTGTTATATTCAACTTTATATGACAAAACAAACAAACAGGCCTACAGGATTTAAACAAAAAACTGTAATTCACTCTGGCAGTCCAGAGTGGAGATAGTAGCACTGCAGTTATCAGGGGTCCAAGTTTTCTTACCCTGCTGCACCAACATCCTTCTAAGGTCTTGAGTTTGAGTGCTAACTTGAGATCCAAAAAGTCTCAAGGCTAAAATTTTGTATTATGGATTTTCATTTCCATAAAAGAGTATACGTACCTAACCATCTTTTATTTCAAAGAGATTTCTTCACAAATCAAGTTTCCAGGGTGCCAGACTATATATTTTGATTACCAACTAATTCAATAATACTTCTTATTTGAGTTGGAAACTGAAAACAGGCCATCCTGAAATGCAAATTCACAAAGTGCTACCAACCAGATGAAATATAATCCATACTCAAATACTTCAGTCTTTTAGGCAGACTGGTGGCAAATACTATCTGACACTTACACATTTTACTTTTGAGTCATTTTACACAGCTCAGTCCAAAAGTGTTTTTTCTGCCATAAATTTTAAAACTAGTGCTTTTTTTAAACAGAAGGATAAATCAATGAATGAAGAAATTCAAACTAGCTTTTCTAAAATCATGTAAAGCAAAGTATTCATGGAACACAGACAGAAATAACCTCACCCCATGTAGTCTTAATGCAGAAAGCACACTCTACCTATAAGACCACAGCATGCTTTTAGAAATCCACTGAGGTATATTTCCTCAAGGCATAATCCTTAAGACATATTTTAAATGAGTATTTTGCCTAAAATGTGGGTGTAGTACAAATTATATTCCATTTAATAATTGCTCAGTGGTATTCCAACTTTCGAAGTAGTTCAGTATAATTTATATTTATAAGCTTCACTTAAGGATAAGGAAATTACCTGGATATTTTTATTTATTGACTTAGCATTGCTGCAGTCCTGAGATTCAGTTGGCTGTCACTCTCTTAGCACTAAGAAAAAGGGACCCTAAGATTTAAGATAGTGAATGTAGAACCAGAGTCAGCCATTATGAGATCATGAGAATGTCTCATCCTTGGTTTTTATTCATATCATTACCAAACATTAAAAAGTAGCTCAGGCTGGGCACGGTGGCTCATGCCTGTAATCCCTGCACTTTGGGAGGGCGAGGGAGAGGGATCACCCGAGGTCCGGAGTTCAAGACCAGCCTGACCCACATGGAAAAACCCCGTCTCTACTAAAAATACAAAATTAACTGGAGTGTTGCCATATTCCTGTAATCCCAGCCACTCGGGAGGCTGAGGCAGGAGAATCACTTGAACCTGGGAGGCAGAGGTTGCGGTGAGTCGAGATTGCGCCATTGCACTCCAGCCTTGGCTAAAAGAGCGAAACTCCATCTTAAACAAAATAATGAGAAAAAAGTAGCTTAAGGACTAAATGCCATTGCTATTTTCCACCAAGTTTAATAGGTTCCTTTACATCATTGTAGAAAGAATCAAATGCTATATGCAAGGGCCTGCTTCAAGAGACTGTGAATTTCAGTTACTTAACATTGTAAATGCAATTATTAAAACCATCATTTCACCTTAAAATTTGCTCAATTATCTTAACTAGATTGTTTTTTAAATAAAAAATTAATTTTGTTAACTATTGATGAACACAGTCTTCTGAGGAAAGTGGAAATAATCCTTGTCATCCTCATTCCAAAAACTTTCTTCATATTGAATTCAATTACATAAGATTAAAAACTAGCTGAGAAATTTATAACAAAAAAAAAAAGTTTTCTTTTTCTATTTTGATAACTGATGTCTTCTTTGCACAACCCTAGAAATTCTACTGGAGTACATGTCTTAATTTGACACCTGTCAGAGACAGCCAGCCCCACCAATTAACAGCAAATCTCTTTTGCTGCTAAATCCTGGCAGCCAACCTGTATTTCTGTAGAAAAGAGCCTCTGGAAATCTCATGAACTGCTTTTTCCTCAAAAGGCATGAGAAATGAACCTCTATATTAACAGAAAGACAGTATTAAACAGCTGCTCACAATCTCTTTCCAAAAGCACTTGATTTCTATAATAAACAGAATTAAATTGTGTCCATTTCTGGTCCTAAACAACAGGACTGGGCTTAAAAATGTAGCCCAGGCACATAAAATGCTACTGTAAAATTCAGCTTCTGTCATAAATTGGGTAGTCTAGGGAAATTCCAGATTGAAATCGTGAGCCAAAGCTTATTAACCAACCACTTTAAAATGACATAGACAAGTTTTGTTTTAATTATTTTTTTTTTAATTCCTGCAAACCAAATGTTTTAAAAACTCACTTTTCGCTTGAAAAAACAATGAGGTTTTTATTTTTTTATTTTTTTATTTTTATTTTTGCCTTTCTAATTTGGATGAAGATAAAATTAAAATTACCATTTTTTGTTTAAATGCCAACCCCTGTCATTTGTGCCCAAATGGCTTTACTCTGTGTACCAGCCCCATCAATTAAAATCCACAAGTAGAAGGGACCAGGAGATTTAATGCTTTGCCTGCTGCGCAGCCGGTGAGCAGAGGAGAGAATTTCTTTTCTTTCATGCGTAATCCTGACAACTCCAGGACTGCACACAAACTCTGGTGAGGATAGTTGGATTATTTCCAGACTCCTTACACCTCCCCAAAGCCCTTAGAGGCTCAATCGTTTTATTCTGTGTGCCCTGAAGACATCAGAGCGGGGCTCTTGGATCTATACCACATAGGACGCAATTCCTTTGGTCCATTTGTTTTAAGTACTCCCTCTTCTAATGCTTGAATGAAAAATAAAAGCACTAAAAACCAGAGGAAATCAGGGCAGAAAGCCCAGAAGAAATATCTGAACGGCAAGAGACCTGAAGGGCAGACATTTTGGGAAGCTTCTCCTTTTTTCCTTTAATTGTGACTAGATTCTACCCTAAACAGCAAGAGAAATAACAATAGTAACTTGAGCCCATAAACCTCTCTAAATGTTATGCCTCTCAGATTCCTAATTCAGGTATAAGGGCCAGAGAGAAGCTAAGGAAAACTACCCTGAACAAGGCCCTGGCCATTCAGAGACAAGCACTGCACTGGAAAATGGCCAGTTTACTAACTTGAGTAAGCTGACCAAGTGACAAGATTGGCTTTGTCATGATCTACTGGCTTAAATAGTTAAAAACTGTTTTAGACAATCCTAACTTCACTGAAAATGTCTACGATTCATTCAGTGAGTAATTTGGGCTTGATCAGCAATGAGAACAGACATTAACAATGAAAACAAATCATAGCAAATGTTTACAAGAGTATTTTTTAAAATATAAATTTACTTCCATAAATTGTATATGTATTATAGAAACAAACAAACAAACACAATTGGCCGGGTGTTGTGGCTGATGCCTGTAATCCCAGCACTTTGGGAGGCCAAGGCGGGTGGATCACCTGAGGTCAGGAGTTCGAGATCAGCCTGACCAACATAGAGGAAACCCGTCTCTACTAAAAATACAAAAAATTAGCCAGGCGTGGTGGCGGGTGCCTGTAATCCCAGCTACTCAGGTGGCTGAGGCAAGAGAATCTCTTGAACCTGGGAGGCAGAGGTTGCATTGAGTCGAGATTGCGCCATTGCACTCCAGCCTGGACAACAAGAGTGAAACTCTGCCTCAAAACAAAAAAAAAAAAAGAAAGAAAAGAAAAGAAATAACAGAAACATTAATAAGTGTTTGGACTTTCCAGATCACTGAACAAAGAATAAAAATTTCAAGCTCAAACTATTAACAATTATTTTATTTTATATAATTTTTTTATAGACCATGAGTCTTGCTATACTGTCCAGACTGGTCTTGGACACCTGGCCTCATGCGATCCTCCCACCTCAGCCTCACAAAGTGCTGGGATTACAGGTATGAGCTACCATGCCTGACCTATTTTAAACAGTAAGAAATAATGTTCTGAAAGTCATATGTATGATATATAATCATTTATATAAGTGAGTAAAATTGAGGATTTTTTCTTGATAATGAAATTTTTAGTAGAAATACCTTGAAATTTTCTTTTGAAAAGAGGAAAATACTGTGAGACTATTTCCAAAGTTTTCCTTGGGTGACACTGAGAATCCCAAAATCTATTTTTTTTTTTTTCCATTTTTGGATGCTTGGAAAATATTTCACCAAATAAGTATAAAATGAAAGTGTGAAAACTTACAGATTATAAGCTCTCTAAACAAGGAAATATTAAAACACACACACGAAAACCCTTAACTGTCTGCACTGAGTTACTTTCTTGAAGGAAGTTCTGCAAGTCCAACAGAGAGATTTATTTATTTATCCCTGAGTTACTTATTTACAGTACATTACATGACTGAGCTTTCATTCTCGTGGAGAAACTTAAAGGATCGCATAATTTGAAGTCAGACAAGGTTTCATGACACAGACCCTCAGAGCATAACCAAATGTTAAGCTGGTCCCAGCAAATGAGGCACAAATGTTGCTGAGTGAATAAAAATGATCAATGACAGTAAAATTAGAGAGAAAAACTGTTTTTAAAAAACACAATTTTGATGTCATTATAAAAATATACTTGCTCAGAAATAAGGGATCCTCATTTTAATTTACTGTCTAATAATAATGAAAGAGCTTAAGGAGATTTCCTGGTTCTTTCCGGCCACTAATATTTTCTCTGCATTTCTTATTCAGTGGCTAGTAGCCAGAAAAGGTGAAAAAATAAAATGAAAATGACAGTCATTGATTTTCTAGTCAACATGTTCCAAGTTGGCGAATTGTTTCCAGATCAGGCTTCTAGTTGTGCTTTAGAATGTTTTTCTGTCTAAAGCCTGTTAAAAAGTGCAGTGTCAACTATTGCCTTTATTTTCACTTTGTCATTTGTTTTTCCTCCTGGAGAACATTTTTTAAATCAACTACTTATGAACAGTAATAACAAGTAAAATGTTATTTGCAAATATATTAGTAGCATATTTTAGATATATGAAGTAGAATATTACTTACAAACAGTAAATAACACCCATTTTATTTTTTTTCTCTTTTTTTATTTTTTTATTTTTTATTATACTTTAAGTTCTAGGGTACATGTGCATAATGTGCAGGTTTGTTACATATGTATACTTGTGCCATGTTGGTGTGCTGCACCCATCAACTCATCAGCACCCATCAATTCGTTATTTATATCAGGTATAACTCCCAATGCAATCCCTCCCCCCTCCCCCCCATGATAGGCCCCGATGTGTGATGTTCCCCTTCCCGAGTACAAGTGATCTCATTGTTCAGTTCCCACCTATGAGTGAGAACATGCAGTGTTTGGTTTTCGGTTCTTGTGATAGTTTGCTAAGAATGATGGTTTCCAGCTGCATCCATGTCCCTACAAAGGACGCAAGCTCATCCTTTTTTATGGCTGCATAATATTCCATGGTGTATATGTGCCACATTTTCTTAATCCAGTCTGTCACAGATGGACATTTGGGTTGATTCCAAGACTTTGCTATTGTGAATAGTGCCGCAATAAGCATACGTGTGCATGTGTCTTTATAGCAGCATGATTTATAATCCTTTGGGTATATACCCAGTAGTGGGATGGCTGGGTCATATGGTACATCTAGATCTAGATCCTTGAGGAATCTCCATACTGTTTTCCATAATGGTTGAACTAGTTTACAATCCCACCAACCGTGTAAAAGAATAACACCCATTTTAAGCATATAGCTCTGAGTTTGGCAAATGGATACCAAAATGTAACCACCACCATAATCAAGATATAAAACATTTTCATCACTCTGAAGTAATCCTTTGTTCACCTTCCCATTTGATTCATCCCACAACTCCCGGTCATCTTTTTCCCCTCTAAATATAAAATCAAAAGCCAACATTTATACTGAGTCTTTTTTTAACCTGACAAAAGCTAACATTTGTGTTCTAAAGTTCTAGATTGAATTTTCTTCATCTCGGCTTCTCTACTATCTTCTTGAATTTGTCTTTTCATAACAGTTGACCATGGTCTTTACAAAGTTAAACTCATTCCACATTTGGCCAAGCTTCCTGATATGTGTCTGACAGTACAATATTGTGAAATCTCAACTGCATGTCTCTTCAGGAAAAAAGTCACTTAAATATTGATATTCATGTACCTCAATACCATTAAGAATTTACTTTGTGATAGTCTCAGAGTATGTTGCTAAATAAGTTAGATAAACTCTCTGGCTTCATGTAGATTAAAATCTAAGTTGAATAAATTTACTGTAAACCAGACCAAACATCTCTAATTTTATTAAACCTAATGTATTATATACAATTTTAACACCACAAAAATAACAAAACTGCTTCAGCTAAACAGAAACTCCACGTATTTTACATGTATACAATTAAATATATGTAAACAATAACATAATTGTATATTTAATGGATTTTTTCCATTTTTTGATTTATTGACTTCATTAAATAATTGGATGGTTTGAAGAATTACATTATCTACATACATATACAAGATAACAGTTTTGAAAACTGGTACCAAGAATCTTTTCTTCCATTAAAAATAATTAACACAATACATTATATGACAGCAAAACTCTTCTGCTAACATCAATTCATATTCCTTTCAGTGTCTGTCACCTTACTCATCAATCTGACAGCTAAAATGATTCTTACACTCTTCTGTTATTTCTCATAATTCTGTGACACCTTAAACAAACCTTTTGAAGTTTAAATTTTTCTACAAATGTATTTCTTCTCTAAGTTAAAATCATCTCTACAAAATATAGAAACGGCTTAACTGAATGTTAAGCTAGAGAGCAAAACAGCACAGACTCTATTATATGTTACTCGATGAAATAGAAATGAATGATGAACTGAATGAAAAAATATACAAGCAAAAATGGCATGCAGCCAGAGAGCTGGTAAATGGAAGGTTGCAATTAAGCAGGCACCTAGTGGAATAGAGGAAATTAGACTGCTGCTGCTGTGTTTCTGCTGCCAGCACAGAGTGCTTTTTAACTCAAAATAGTCAACAGCCTACCAAGAGGACTGTAATTATATATTTTTAATTTTATTTCACAGGGTATGATTGCAGACAAGATAGAAACAACAAAAACTGAGAAAACTGCCACTATTAATGATATTGTTTTGTTAAGTATATATCTATATGAGAAAAGTTATCAAAGTTTAACTTAAAAGTTGGATTGTGTATTTATTTTAATTCCAGTCATGTGGCATTCAGTCAAGTCTCCAAGATAGAAATCAAAAGGTAAATATGTGAAGGATTTCATTGCCAGTATCCTGCACAAGAACATCTGGCATCGTAATCCTAAAATAACGTATATGAAAAGCAAATGCCTTGAGCTAAATAAATAAATTCAAAGCATCTCAGGCTAGAGCATCTACATTTTGAATTAACTCTGTTTCTTAGCAACTTTGATTGAGGGCTAGCTTTCCGGAAAATATACAATTCAAGGAAATTTTCAGAGGACTTATCTATTAGCTGCCTCTTCCTTTTATACACTGTCCTCTTACCAACCTTTCTAACTGCCAATGTGTCTACAGCCCCCATTCAGTTACCAAGAGCTTTCCCGATTCTAGTTCCCCATGGTATTCCCCACAATGGCTCCCAGTTTATTAGTCTTTGTGCCAGAAGCAAATCTGACAACTTAAATCTCAATCACTAAATTAATAATGTCTTTATGTGCTACGGTTTTAAAGAACATCCACTTCTGTCAGGTAATATTACAACTGCAGTCTAGGTGGTAAAGGAAAATAGTGACAAAACTCCAGGAAGTTGGAGAAAAAAGTTCCAGAAATTAATGCCTCATCTGGTCTGATAGCTAGATACCAAATGTCAGATCATGACGACATAGCTGATCATCCCTTTCTCTTTCATTTCTACCCCAGATTGTGTTATAGGTCTGTCTGCTTCCTTTTCCACTGCTGCTACCAATTATAATACCAACTGCTATAGATTGGTCATTCTGACTCAATTCTCTATTTGTTTTTATTTTTAATTGTTGTGGGTACATAATTGTTGTATATATGTATGGGGTACATGAGATGTTTGGATACAGGTATGCAATGCTTAATAATCACATCATGGAAAATGGGGTATCCATCCCCTCAACAATTTATTGTTTGTGTTATCAACAGTCAAATTATACTCCTTTCGTTATTTTTAAGTGTACAGTTAAATTATCATTGACTATAGTCACCTCATTGTGCTGTCGAATGCTAGGCCTTATTCATTCATTCTAACTATTTTTTGGTACCTATTAATCATCCCTACTTCCCCCAAGAACCCCCACTATTCTTCCCCACTTTGGTAATCATCCTTCTATTCTCTGTCTCCATGGGTTTAATGTTTTGATTTTTCAATCCCATAAATAAGTGAAAACATGCAATGTTTGTCTTTCTGTGCCTGGCTTATTTCACTTAATATAATGATCTCCAGTTCCATCCATGTTGTTGCAAATGACTGAATCTCATTCTTTCTGATGGCTGAAAAGTACTCCATTGTGCGTAAGTACTATATTTTCTTTATTCCTTCATCTGCTGATGGACACTTAGGTTGCTTCCATATCTTGGCTATTGTAAACAGAGCTGCAGCCAATATAAGAGTGCAGATAACTCTTGAATATACTGATTTCCTTTTGAGGGTTATATATCCAGGAGTGAAATTGCTGAATTATATGGTAGGTGTATTTCTGACAACATACCCCTTAAAAATAGGTTGGGTAAGTCAGCTGACTGCCATCAAATGGCCTTCTGCCTACTGAGACTGTCATGAGAAACTGCATGAAGTACAGCTACTGGGTAAATAGGCTCTCAACAAATATGTCACAACTAGAAGAGTGAAGAGGCTTGCAAATCAATATAATTGAGATATGAAACTATCCTACATATGGAAAGATTGTGAAGAATCACTTTCCTAGTTACTGGGAAATGTTTAGAATTGTGACTTTTTGCTGAAACCTGGACATAATTAAGTGTGGGCTATTGAATAACTATTGCCCAAAAAATAAAGAAAAAAAAAACTGGCTTTAGGCAATAAAAGTACTTTTATTATAATTCATTCACCCAATTTGCTATGGAGCAATTAAAATTATATAATTTTAGATATGGAAGACACTTGAGGAATGAGGTAGCTAAATACTTTCATTTAAAATATGATGAAACAGAGTCCTTCAGGAATAAAGCAATTTACACAGTCTAAAACAAGTTAAAACCAGTAGATTCAATCCCATGTCTCCCAATTTTCAATGCAGTATCTTTCCTTGTCAGCAATGAGAACTGAAGATTTTTTTTCATGCTGATCAATTCAGGGAAATTAAAATGATTATTGGTGCCACATTTTTCTTCATTCAAAAGTAAAATAATTGTATTACGACTATAAAGGGAAAGAGTATAATCTGTATATGAGATTGCTAACACAGGGTATTTCTGAGGAGTTAGGTGACTGGGAAATTTCACTTTCTATTTGGCATATTTAGTCAAAGTATTCCAAAGTCATGCAGCCTTCCCAAGTGAGCCTTTAGTAATATCCTAATGAAGTCAATTCAAGCCTCCATCCCATGAAACTGGAACAGGTTTATTCATATTTCTGAGGCTTCCTGAGATGACAAACACTAGGGCCATGCAGAAGGGATACTTACACTTGCCAAGATATTTTACTCTGAATCCCTGCTACTGGTTCATTTTTTGATTACGCAGTTAAACCCCAATGCTTCCACAGGCTGCTCTAGTTTTTCGTGGGTCGTTTTATTCCAAAACCTTTTTTTTAGTTTTTACTATATGCACCTAGCAGTGGTCTAAGACCTTTATATATATTAACTGATTTAATCTTGACCATAACTCTATGGATTCAGTACATTTTGCTCCCATTTTGGAGCTTAGGTAAATGAAGCACTGAGAGGCTGGTAGTCATGTGTTAGAGTCAGGATTTGAACTTATGTAAGCTTGGCTGCCAAACCTGTGTTCTTAAATGTCTGCATTTTAAAATACAATGAACATAATATTATTGTGTGAATCTTTTAATAAATCCATGGTATACTAAAGGATAATTGCAGCAGAACAAAAATATAAAGATTAAAAGCTAAATGGCTGCCTCTATTGTTACTAAATTTCTAGCTATCTCTGACACAAAGAATTTCTTGCTTTCCTTTTTTTGTTTCCCAGTTTATAACATTATTGTTCCCCTTTTAGGGAATCTCTTACCCATTTCTCTTCTTCCTTTGAATCTTTAAGGGAACCTAACGTCTTACCTCCTGAGTGTTCAATAGATAAATGAAAACTCAAATTTTCTGTTATTATTTTAAATAAACAATACCTAGTTTTTTTTTGTCATCACCTCTCCACAGTGCCTGAGCTTTGACCTTCACTACCAAAAGACCTACTGATGGGAGCTCATTCTTAAACAATTCATTTATCCTGATCAATTCCAATTTTTCTTCCAAAATGTAGATGTGAATGTAGTTAGTTTTTTTTTTTTTTTTTTTTTTTTTTTTTTAGCTTTTTTTTTAGGTTCAGGTATACATGTACAGGTTTGTTAGATAAGTAAATTGTGTGTCACAGGAGTTGGTGGATACACAAACTATTTTGTCACCCAGGTGATAAGTGTAGTAACTGATGGGTAGTTTTTTCATCCTCACCCTCCTCCCACCTTCAACCTTCAAGTAGGCCCTGGTATCTATCATTCCCTCTTTGTGTCCATTTGTACTCAATATTTAGCTTCCATGTATCAGTGATAACATGAAGTGTTTAGTTTTCTGCTCTTGTGTTAGTTTGCTTAAGATGATGGCCTCCAGCTCCATATGTTGCTGTAAAGGACATGATCTTGTTCTTTTTTATCACTGCATAGTATTCCATGGTGTATATATTATTATTTTGTAATCCAGTCTACCATTTATTACCATTTAGTTTGATTCCATGTATTTGCTACTGTGAATAGTACTGCAGTGAATACGTGTGAATGTCTTAATGGTAGGACAGTTTATATTCCTTTGGGTATGTAACCAATAATGGATTGCTAGTTTGAATGGTGATTATATTCTAAGTTCTTTGAGAAATCACCAAAATGTTTCTCACAGTGGTTGAACTACTTTACATCCCATCAACAGTGTGTAAGTGCTCCCTTTTCTCTGCAACCTCACCAGCATCTGTTATTTTTTGACATTTTAATAATAGCCATTCTGACTGGTTTCAGATAGTATGTCTTGTGGTTTTGATTTGTATTTCTCTGATGATTAGTGATGCTGAACATTCTTTCATAGCTTGTTGGCCACGTGTATGTCTTCTTTTGAAAAGTGTCTGTTCATGTTCTTTGCCCACTTTTTAATGGGGTTGTTTGGTTTTTGCTTGTAAATTTGTTTAAGTTCCCTATAGATGCTGAATATTAGACCTTTGTCAGATGAGTAGTTTGCAAATATTTTCTCCCTTTATGTAGGTTGTCTGTTTATTCTGTCGATAGGTTCTTTTGCCATTCAGAAGCTCTTTAGTTTAATTAAAGTTGGTTAATTAATTAGTTACTTAACTTAGTTCCCACTTGTAATTTTTGTTCGTTTGTTTGTTATGTTGCAATTGCTTTTGGCATCTTTATCATGAAATCTTTGCCAGAGCCTATGTCCAAAATGGTATTTCCCAGGTTTTCTTCTAGGGTTTTTGCAGTTTTAGATTTTATATTTAAGTCTTTAATCCATCTTGAGTTGATTTTTGTATATGTTGAAAGAAAGAAGTACAATTCCAATCTTCTGCATATGGCTAGCCTTAATAATTGTTGAAATGCTATTCAACTATTTTTTTTTTTTTTTTTTTTTTTTTGAGACAAAGTCTCACTCTGTTGCCCAGGCTGGAGTGCAGTGGTGCAATCCTGTCTCACTGCAAGCTCCGCCTCCCAGGTTCTCGCCATTCTCCTGCCTCAACTTCCCCAGCAGCTGGGACTACAAGTGCATGCTGCCACGCCTGGCTAATGTTTTGTGTTTTTAGTAGAGAGGGGGTTTCACCGTGTTAGTCAGGATGGTTTTGATCTCCTGACCTTGTGATCCACCCTCCTTGGCCTCCTAAAGTGCTGGGATTACAGGCATGAGCCACCATGCCCGGCTGCTATTCAACCATTTATTGGATAGCACCATTTATTGAATAGGGAGTCCTCTCTCCATTGCTTGTTTTTGTCAACTTTATCAAAGATTAGACAGTTGTAGGTATATGGCTTTATTTCTGGGCTCTCTATTCTGTCACATTGGTCTGTGTGTCTGTTTTTCTACCAGTACCATGCTGTTTAGGTTACTGTAACCTTTTAGTATAGTTTGAAGTGGGGTAAGATGATGCCTCTAGCTTTGTTCTTTTTGCTTACAATTTATTTGGCTATTTGGGACCTTTCTTGGCTTCATGTGAATTTTAGAATAGTTTTTTCTATTTCTGTGAAAAATGGCATTGGTAGTTCGATAGGAACTGCAATGAATCTGTAGATAGCTTTGGGCAGCATAGCCATTTTAACACTATTGATTCTTGCAATCCATGACCATACTGTGTTTTCATTTGTTTGTGTTGTTTCTGATTTCTCTGAGCAGTCTTTTGTAATTCTATGACAAAATCATAACCAACATTGTATTGAATGGGCAAAAGCTGGAAGCATTTCCACTGAGAACCTGAACAAGACAAGGATGCTCACTCTCACCACTCCTATGCAGTGTAATACTGGAAGTCTTCGCCAGAGCAATTAGGTAAGATAAAGAAATAAAAGGCATTCCAATAGGAAGAGAGGAAGTCACACTACCCCAGTTTGAAGACAATATTGTTTTGTACCTAGAAAACCCCATAGTGTTTGCCCAAAAACTCCTAGACATGATAAACAACTTCAGCAAAGTTTCAGGATACAAAGTCAATGTACAAAAATATGTAGCACTTCTATATACAATGTCCAACCTGAGAGCCAGATGAAGAATGCAATCCCAATCACAGAAGCCACAAAAAATAAAAAATAAAATAAAATACTTACGAATACAGCTAATCAGGAAGGTAAAATATCTCTATAGTTAGATATTGTTTGACTTTTTTTCTTACCATTGCATGTATTTTATAAAAAGAACATCTTATTTTTTGAAATTAGAAGTTACTCTAAAAGTATAGTTTGTTTTATACTTAATTTTTAAAGTATCAATATAAAAACTGACTCTATTTTCTAGACATTAAATGTAATACAGCAATGTGTTTGAGAACTCAAATAATAGAGGTTCCTTTCTACTTTTTCTTGCTGAC
Source organism: Piliocolobus tephrosceles (assembly GCF_002776525.5). Taxonomy (NCBI): domain Eukaryota; kingdom Metazoa; phylum Chordata; class Mammalia; order Primates; family Cercopithecidae; genus Piliocolobus; species Piliocolobus tephrosceles. The sequence goes on from NC_045436.1 coordinate 126,149,479, forward strand.
TATAAATGAAGGACTCCACTGTAAATCTAGGTGGCCTCATGTCTGTTAAGCTATGGAAAATTGCCCTGTAATGAGGAATCAAAAAGGAAAAAACACCATCTATACAAATTACTTTAATGTAATAATTATAAATTATTATTTATCATCTATTATGTAATCATTATTTGGACTATTAAAAATTAACCATCTATGATAATTTGAGATGTTTTTCACTTTTTGAATTACTAACTCGGAATTGGATGAAAATTACAGACCCTTTAGGGAGAAAAATGTACATATATACGTACAAAAAGAATTTTTTATAAAATAACAGAAAATTGACCCAACAGGAAGAGATTCAAAGGGGTACCTTTGATCCCTAAGTTGAAATAATAAAATGTTATATTCGAAATGTATATTTTGGGAAGACGCTGTGGCGATTCCTCAAGGGTTTAGAACCAGAAATACCATTTGACCCAGCAATCCCATTACTGGGTATATACCCAAAGGATTATAAATCATTCTACTATAAAGACACATGCACACATATGTTTATTGTAGCACTGTTTACAATAGCAAAGACTTGGAACCAACCCAAATGCCCATCAATGATAGACTGGATAAAGAAAATGTGGCACATATACAACATGGAATACTGTGCAGCCATAAAAAAGGATGAGTTCATGTCCTTTGCAGGGACATTGATGAAGCTGGAAACTGTCATTCTCAGCAAACTAACACAAGAACAGAAAACCAAACACTGCATGTTCTCACTCATAAGTGGGAGCTGAACAATGAGAACACATGGACACAGGGAGGGGAACATCACATACCAGGGCCTGTTGGGGGTTGGGGGTTAGAGAAGGGATAGCATGAAGAGAAATACCTAATGCAGATGACAGGTTGATGGGTGCAGCAAACCACCATGGCACGTATATACCTATGTAACAAACCTGCAGGTTCTGCACATGTATCCCAGAACTTAAAGTACAATTTAAAAAATGCATACTTTGTACAGATATTAATCCTGTTTTTACTAATGTTAAATGATAAACTTAGGCACATTTAAAGTTTAAATAGTTTATTTGAGTAAACAGTGATTCATGACCCCAGCAGCGTCAGACCACAAGAGCCTTTTATAAGGTGTTTCCCACAGAAACAAGGCAAAGAAAATACTTTTGATTGGTTCAAATCGAAATTCCCTAGTTAGAGACTAGTTTGACAGTTTCTCATTGTTTAAACTTAAATTTCCTTTTACTTTTTGCCTTGACTCGCTCTTCTCTTTGCTTAAATAGGAACCCAAGGTACTAGAACTGTCTCAGGGTAATGGCTTCCCAATTATGTTTTCTTAACACTAAGGAATTTTGTTTTTAATTTGGAATATACAGTTGATCTTTGAACAACACAAATTTGAAGTGTGCAAGTCCACTTATACGTGAATATTTTTCAGCCAAACCCAGTATTCACAGGATACAAACCTGCATATAGAGAGGACCAACTTTTCATACCTGCGGGTTTCACAGGGCCAATTACAGATGATTGTGCGTGAATTTGGGTATATGCAGAGTCCTGGAACCAGTTTGCGCTTACCAAAGGATGTCTGTGTTACCATATTTAACCATATTCTGGTCATCGCCATTTGTAAGATGCCCCATTATTTTATGTTTAAAGATAAAAATCATTACATTTTAATTGTAGGGTGTCATTAATGGTAAAATGTCTCCGGTTTCAGAGATGTTAAAAATGTAAAAGGTGCATCTTAGAATCAATAAATTATGGTATTTCTTTTTACTTTAGACATGAGAAATTGCTTTTACTTCAGACAAATGAATATATAAAATATATTAGGTCTTATAATATCTGCCATTTCTCTCTATGATTTTCCAAGAACTGAATTCACCTTCCTTAGGAAACTCATACATTTGTATCTAATTTTATTGTAGATCTATTATTTCTAAAAGAGAATCTTAACATCGTTGACCTTATCCTATGAACATTTGACCTCCTTCTTGCTTAAAATGATATCTCAAGACCTGAACCTACCCACTCTAGCAAGTACTATAAATAGAGCAGAATCCAAGCAGCCTGCAATTTCTAGAATCAATCGTAATCATTCTCTGATTTCTTAGATATCGAATCTTACCTTCTGATATATTTCGATCAGGTCTTCAGAGTCTAGAACTGAGGCATCTGGCAGACCATTCATACTTGTGTGGTTTTTTTTTTTTTTTTTTTTTTTTTTGGTTCTGCCTCCCTTAATCAACGTTATGTTGATGTAAAAGACTCCCATATCTTTGACCCAAACATTTGCTTCAAACCTGTCCTAAGACTATCCTTCTTATCCACCTTTGCCAGAGGTACCAACAATGCCAACAAATAACTGTTAGACTGGCAAGGTTTTCCATCTGAGACATAGTTTTTGGATCTGATAGCTCTTCCTCCTCATTTCCTCATAAGATGTATTTTATATCATTATCTTTATTGACAGAAACCAAATGTCAAAAGTCAGTGAGCCAAGAGAGAGCTAAGAAAGATTAGAAACCTTAAGGTATTGAAGACACAAAGCCATACCAACTTTCTGCTAATTCTGCTAGAAAGAAACCATAGGTGGAAATGCTGATGGGAGTTAGGCTTATTCGTGTTTCAAAATTTTTAATTTACCAAGCGTCTTGGGAGGTCATTTGACTGATGAGGCCTATTCAACTCATCAGATGTGTGAACAAAATAAAACATTTATTTTAATCTTTGAATAAACATTTATATCTTTGGACAAAGATGGAGAATGATTAGTTAGATCATTACCTTTGAATGTGTTTAGAAACTGAAAATATATTAAAGGATGTGGACACTAGATTTTCTGAAGGAATATTTGAATAATGGCTGAAAGATTTTGATGTATCCAAGTAAAACTAAAACCCACAAATTATAGTCAAATTCATAGATGCAAAAAGGTTTTTCAAAGTATTAACATTCAACATGGACAACCAAATAAAAAGCAAATATATATAACTTCCTAACATCACATTTATCTAATAATAGAAATACATTAAGAATTTTCAGGGTTGAGTGGTTTCAGTGCCAATACAGTACAGAATTTTTGTATATGCTATATCACTAACTTACATAATCCCAGCTTTTACATGCATGTGTATGTTTTACAGTTTGAAAAACAGTAGTATTTGTCAAGTATATATATTTGTTATCACACACACACACGCACATACAGCTTATCCTCATTACAGATTTTATATCTGTGAATACACAAATATAAATTTGGGGCAAATTTATTTTTAGCCCCAAATCAATACTCATGTCACTTCTGCTGACATTCACAGACATGCTCATCTACAGGGAAGCAAAAAATTGGGGCTACCTAATGCTCACATTCCCAGCAGATTTTGAACAAGTTCATCTTCTGCCTTCTTGTTTCAGTTCTCACACTGTAAACCAGTGTACTTTTTGAGGTCTGTCTAGTGTTACATTGTTTACATTTTTGTACTGTTCATTGGTAATTTTGCTGTTTAAAATGGCCCCCAACAGAGTGCCCAAGTGCTATCTAGCATTTCTAAGTGCCAGAAGGCTATGATGAGACTTATGGAGAAAAGGCATGTTAGATAAGCTTTGCTCAGGCATGAGTTATAATGCTGTTGGCCAAGAGTTCAAATGTTATTGAATCAACAATATATATTAAATAAGGCATCTTTAAAGAGAAACACACACAAAGCAAGGTTATGTATTGATTGGTTGATGAAAATATTGTGACCAGAGGCTCACAGGAACCTATACCTGTATTTTCTCTAAAGGCAATTGCTTAGCACTCCATAATTCAGTGTTTCCAGTGACTTTATAGACTATAACTACTGTAATTAACAAGAATCAACTGTGTATATAATATAGGATGCCACATCTAGATGACAACTGTTTTTGCTTAGTTTCCTTTTGTCCAAAACCTCTTTCTATTTGGTGGTGGAAATTCCCCTATTGTTTAAGTCTTGATTGGAGTACAAGTTGGCAAGCTGAAAGGAATCAGATACTGTCTCTCCACACTCCTGGAAGTAAGGATGCAGGCACTTGACCTAGATTCAGCTGATTAAATGCTGCTACCTAGGACACTGAATGTTGAGCTTGGGATGCAAAGACAAAGGCTCACTTCCTAAAAAAGATATATTTATTCCCATTGGCAGCTTGCAGCAGCAGCAGTGTTTGGCCATGGAGATCACACTAGACAACTTTACGATGTGACCAGAGCTGAGAATGTTGATGTTGATGCTTTCTTATTTCCTTTCCATTTTCTGAACCTGATTCTCTCTAGTCTTCCCATCAAATCTGTGAGTGACAGCCCCATACACTTCCAGTAAATTATTTTTCTTATAACTTAGCCAGATCTTGTGTTTGTGCCTTGCAACCCAGAATCCAGATGGAACAAGTATCATATGCCAAGTGTTATGCCAAACACTGTCAAATTATATTAAAAACCTATATTTTATGATTCTGGGAGTATTACAAAAAATATAAAACCTATGTGAAGTAAATATATTTCCCTTAAAGGACTTGTCATCTTTTGTCTGCCCTTTACCTAATATTTCATCTAAATTATAGAGGAGATAGCCAGAATTTTTAAAAGATTTTTAAGATATTTTAAAGATTAATATATATTTGACAGAACTATTAAAACATATGTTAAAGGCTTCGAGTTACATAAAAATAGGATCTGGACTTAATCAATTATTTTACTCATAAATTGGTCTTAATTTTTACTCCTTAGAAAGAGCTTTCACGAAATTTTACTTTTCTGCAAGCATTCTGAACTTTAGGGCTGACATTTTCTCTGCAGAAATATTTTGAAATTATTATCTATAATTGAATTGCCTTTCAACTCCATCAAAACATGTAAATATATATTTAAATAAGAATTAAAAGTTAATGAAGCCAAGCAGCTATTCTATAGATATTTGTTACAAATACAAGTTTAAGAAATCTGGCAGGGCGCGGTGGCTCAAGCCTGTAATCCCAGCACTTTGGGAGGCTGAGACGGGCGGATCACGAGGTCACGAGATTGAGACCATCCTGGCTAACACGGTGAAACCCCGTCTCTACTAAAAAATACAAAAAACTAGCCTGGCGAGGTGACGGGCGCCTGTAGTCCCAGCTACTCGGGAGGCTGAGGCAGGAGAATGGCATAAACCCGGGAGGCGGAGCTTGCAGTGAGCTGAGATCCGGCCACTGCACTCCAGCCTGGGCGACAGAGCCAGACTCCGGCTCAAAAAAAAAAAAAAAAAAAAAAAAGAAATCTGATAATATTGATTAGCCACATATAATTCAGTATTTACAGGGTAATTTTCCCGGCGTATAGGAATAAATGCTTTGCTTACAATTTATTTCCTATTGGCTGTCTATTAAGTATAAAAAGCCAACAAAGATATTCAGGCTTCTAGTTAATCCTTCCACCTCCTGTACAAACTATTCAGTCCTATGGTGCTTTGGTTTTGTTTTATTTCATTTTCACATTCAATTTCAGAAGTGTTGAATAATAAAACTGTTTTTGCAGATTATATTACCCAAAAATGTTTAGATATACTTGCAATTTCTCTCACTTCCTAAAAAAGATGATTCCCAGTCCCACATGTTGAAGTGTTAAAGGCCCCAGGGGGAAGAAATAAGAGTTTTGTTACTCTCAGATTAAGCCCATCCCTGAAAGCAGTAAGAAACACTCCTCACATGCTGGAAATGCAACTGTTGAATTCAAGAAAGTACAGCCATCAGCTCCACCTGAGAAGCACAGACACAGGCCAAAAAGAACCTCTTGGGTGCTTAATATCTTGGCAGCTTCCAAATGCCCATCCCTGGGTATTCCTAAACCAGACAGGCAAACCAGGCCATCACAGAAATATGTAAACATGTTATCTGTTCAAATAAAATCTGTTAAAGTTAAAAAGGAAATATACAACCATTACACGATGACCAGTGAAATTAGCATTGCTCAGCACCGGGGCTCATACCTGTAATTCCAGCACTGTGGGAGGCCGAAGCGGGCGGATAGCTTGAGGTCTGGAGTTCTAAACTACCCTGGCCAACATAGTGAAACCCCATCTCTACTGAAAAAATACAAAAACTTAGCTGGACATGGTGGCAGCACCTGTAATCCTAGCTACTTGGGAGGCTGAGGCAGGAGAATCTCTTGAATCTGGGAGGCAGAGGTTGCAGTGAGCCAAGATTGCACAACTGCCCTCCAGTCTGGGCAACAGAATGAAACTCAGTCTAAAACATAATAATAATAATAATGATAGCAAGACAAAAAAGCCAGAGGGCCAAAAAGATACTCTGCATCCTATCATCTACACTCTCCAAAAAATTACCCCCTTTCTTTGGGGATTTTTTAAGAAACATATTCCTAGAAATATGTCTGAATTCCAACCCTTAGTTTTATATATCAGGATTTTGGAACTATTTTTCCAATTTTTTTCAACCATCCCTTAAGATTATGAGCAATTTTATAGAGAAGATAGCTAGATAATAGTATATGTTCCCTGTACAGTGTCACCTGCTATTTATCTACTTTCCTACAGTAACTACCAGTTAATTCAAGTTCTTGATTCTCTACTCACTAATGTGACCAATTTTCTGCATAACATATGCAGAAAAGTAGCAAGGAATGCATTCAATTCGAAATAAAATTAAATTCTCGGATATAATGTGAATTTAGAGATCTCAAAACTACAATTTTTTGTTTCTATTGGATAGTTATGATCTCTAACATAAAATTGAATCTCAAAGGCACTGTGGCACTATCAACTTCTCCTACATAGCTTGTAATGAGAAATTGACATTAGGTTGATGGGGATAATAATTCCATTTTTACAGCAATAAAAGGTACTCTTTTTCTAGAAAGAAAACAATTTCTAAAAGCAAAGTAATCATGTAACTATTGATTTACCATCAAAAATGTATGTCTACCTGGTAAAGAAAATAAAATTTAGAGATTTAAAACAACACTGCACAAATTTATAATTATTTTCCTCCTTCATCTCAATAGCTTTTAACTGTGTCTTATCTCTATCCAGAGATTAATTAATATTTTTTACACTTGGAGAATGATTGACTTTTAAATTTTTTACTGACACTATCTAATATTGCTTTGGTCTCCTAAACTCTACTCTGAACCACTGCAAAGATACCTCTGTCCTCATAATTCCATTTACAACCTTCTTCATTACCTGTAATATTTCAATAAGAAATGTCCATGGCCTTATGCTTCTCATCTGGATTTTAAAACTATTCCCAATAAGCAAGCTCTTTATTATTATAAATGAGAAATTTAAATGATGAAGAATTAACTGCATTGCTACTCTTTTTCCTCTAGTTTCCTAAGACATCACAAGTTGCCTTCCGGAGGAGAAACAGATGAATGGATTATTAAAGTCTCAAGACAGAAAGGAGCTTATTTTCTCTTCTCTAAGCTACTCACTCTCATCATCTTGTAATTAATGAATGAATTACATTGAACAACAACATAATGTAATGTTAAAAAGAAAACATATTTGTCATTGTTGTTGTTTTAGAAATTGGCAAGCTAAAATTTACATGAAAAGTCAAAGAAATCAGAACTGAAAAACTAAGTTGAGGGATTTATAATACCTGATTTCAAAACTTACTAAAGGCCAAGAGTAATCAAAATAGTGAGTACTAAGCTCTGATTTTTTTTATCTTGCTCCAAGTCCTAAGGGGTCTGGGGAGTCATGCCCTACAAACCATAAATTCTCATCAGATGCATTTTATTTAACTATATATTGTGACTTACTTTCCAATCTGACTCTGGCATAACATTATGTGACAAAGAAGAAAGTCAAAATATTTTATCCCCAAACATGTTTCTTTGACATATTTTGAAATGGCCCTGCAAAGCTGTCCTTTGTGGGAGAGAATCTGCATCTGTAAAGAATCTCTATTAACATGGCTAGATCTTTTTCTTCCAGACTCTCCCAATCCTAAAGAGATGAACTAAGAGTCTAGCACCTTTTAAATATCTGAATAGGAAACATTTGTCATCTGCTATCTCTAAGGCAGCCACTGTAAGACTTCAAAAGAACTTTGGTCTCCACAATATTTTATCTTAACCTGAACATTTTCTTTCTGTGGATGCCAGGTCTTTAGACAAACTCAACCAATTGCCAACCAAAAAATGTTTAAATCTTTATATTTACCTATAGCCTGAAACCCACCTCCCCACCCCCTCAGGCCCCCCACACCCCACATACCCCCACTCCTGTTGCTTTGAGTTGTCCTGCCTTTCTTAACCAAACCAATGTATTTCTTAAATGTATTTGATTGATGTCTCATGCCTCCCTAAAATATATAAAACCAAGCTGTACCCCTACCAACTTGGGCACATGTTCTCAGGACCTCCTGAGGGCTGTGTCACAGACCATGGTCACTCATATTTGGCTCAGAATAAATCTCTTAAAATATTTTATAGAGTTTGACTCTTTTTGTCAACAACAGCTTGGAATGGGCATAAAGACAGAAAAAAAAAAAAAAAAAAAAACATAAAAATCAGACAGAATAGAGTCCAGAAATACACTCAAACATATAAGATCAATTGCTTTTCAACATAAATATTAAGACAATTCAGTGGGAAGTATAGGAGTTTTCCAAGTCAGATGATCCATTGATAAATCCTAGAGAACCAAACAGTATAACTCTGAACATTTCTAATTTCTCTTAATGCTTCAATTTTCCTATCTGAAAAATAGAAAAATACTAATACATATTTTACAAGTTTTTTTTTAAAAAAGGCTAATAGTGACATATTTAATTGTTTAGCACACTGGTATATTTGCTATTCATTTAACACATTTATTGATACCTATTATTGATGCCTATGCTTTTCTCAGACCTGAAAATGCGTTCTTGTGACTAACCCCATACATAATCCTTGTTAAACCGCAGATACACACTAGAACAAAAAACAATTTCTTAAAACTCCAAATAAATTCTGTGTTAAAAAACTGAAAGACACAATAATGAAAAGGTAGTTACTTAAGACAGAGGATTCAAGGAAATTCTGTTTAAAGAGGAAAAGTTAAACCAGCATCTAAATCACAAAAGGATCAAGATAAGAGAAGATCAAAGAGAAATTCATTCCAGGTAGAAGGAACAAGACCAGAGTTATCTTGGTGTGTTTTAGAAACATAAAGAAGCCTAAGTTGATGAAGCAGGGAGAACAAGTTGGTGAGTGATAAGAAATAAAAGCCACAGAATAGATAGGTCTCTGCAAACCATTATAAGGAATATAGGTTTTATCCTAAATGTAATTGGAAGCATTGAAGGGTTTAGTAGAGAAATGACAAATTGGATGTATGTTTTACAAAGGTCACTGTGGCCTCATGGAACATTAATTGTGGTAGGTCAAGAATAGAGACTAGCTGCAGGCTACAAGGTTGTTCAAAAAAGAGGTGTGTTGGCCTTTACTTCCGGGTTGTAATGTAGATGGTGAACAACTGTGTCGGACATTCTTGTGGCTAACCCTATAGATAATTCCTGCTCCCTTTTCCCTTGCTATCTCCTCAGATAAAGGTTGGAAAAGCTAAACTTTCACTTTTTCTAACTCCCTTAAAGCAAGGTATAGCTATTTGCTGCAAATATGGCCAAAGAGAAACAGAAACCTGTGGGAGGTTTTTTGAGAAGCTTTTAGCTCCCTGATAAAGGGGATACTCCTTGTTAATGCAGATGTAAAGCTCACAGCTGCAGAAGCTCTTCTGCTCATGAGGAAATCTGATAAGCAAGAAAAATGTCTGAAATAGCCATTTTGTTGATGCAGGAAAATAAAGCATACTGGAAAGTGCAGTAGAATTATGTAAATAATTAAAAGGGGAAAGGGAAGCAGGTAGAGAATAAGATTGGATGAGATACTAAAGTCATCCTGAAAAAAGGAGTGAAATGAATGGGGGTTTATAGATAACTGCTACAAAGACATGTGGCAGGAGACAGAGCCTAATTATGACTTTAAAGAAGGTGAAAACTTTGTATGCACAGGGAGGAGAAATATTTTGCAAACAAAAAAGTATAAAGCAAGGATAACGTCTGCTCTCACCTCAGATATTGTTGTATATGGGGATGTTAGAGAGAAAGAGAGGGAAAGAGAAAAAAAAAGAGATTTCCCTCAAGAAAGTGGCTAGAAAATAAGGTCAATGAGACATAGCCAGTTTGCACTGGCATAAGAGTGTGAAGGGCAGGTTTAGGGAAGAGGGTCAGAATATAGGGATTTTTGCTGTTGACAGACTGTTTAAATCCAAGAGAAAAAGATTGATAAAGCAGAGATTAGCAAGAGAAAGAAACTGGGCAAGGTTAATGAGTGTGCAGAGAAGTAAGCAGAAGTAAATCAAGGAGATGATTGATAATCTAGAGTGCTTTGGTTCTAATGGTACCTGGAATGAACAGGGACAGATGCATTTATTTCTCATATTTAGGTGAAGTGAAGACTCTATCACATGGCACCATGAACAACTCTTCTTCCCTATGGGTATCAGTGATGCAGTAGCATGGAAGGAGTCCAAGCTTCTCAATGGGCTTACATTATTTATTTATTTAATCAGTATCATCAAGTATTTATATTATGTGAAGCTCTTTTAGGTTGATAAAAGAGGATGGAAAAAAGCAAATTCTCTTCCCTAAAAGAGCTCACAGGACAATGAGGAAGGACTGACAACAAAGACATAAAAAATATAGCTACTATATTAAGTGATGGTAACTTAATGCAAATCAAGCAAGGTAAAGTAGATAGAGAATTTCAGGGAGTTGTGCTGCCTCCTCTCTGAGGTGGTGATGGTTGATAATTGAGTGAGGGGTAAGCTGTGCAAATGTCTTGGTAAAAAGCACAATGAAAACAGTAAGAATCAAAGCCCTGAGATGGGAACATGTTTTGCATGTTCAAGAAACTGAAGGGGAGTAATAGATCACAAAAATGCCAAGGGGGCCGGGCGCCGTGGCTCAAGCCTGTAATCCCAGCACTTTGGGAGGCCGAGATGGGCGGATCACAAGGTCAGTAGATCGAGACCATCCTGGCTAACCTGGTGAAACCCCGTCTCTACTAAAAAAAAAAACTAGCCGGGTGAGGTGGCGGGCGCCTGTGGTCCCAGCTACTCGGGAGGCTGAGGCAGGAGAATGGCGTAAACCCGGGAGGCGGAGCTTGCAGTGAGCTGAGATCTGGCCACTGCACTCCAGCCTGGGCGACAGAGCGAGACTCCGTCTCAAAAAAAAAAAAAAAAAATGCCAAGGAAGTCAGATCATTAGACTGGATAAGGACTTCAGATTTTTGCTTTGTGGAGATGGATCACCACTAGAAGGCTTTGTAGGTGAGTGACATAATCTGATGTGTTAAAAAGAACTCTCTGGTTGGATGAGACTAACCTCTAATAAGACAAGGATGATAATTATGAGTCTACTGCAGCAATCCAAGTAAGAAATGCTGGTGTTTGGACGAGAATGGTTTCAATGAAAGTGGTAAGAATTAGTGACATTCTATATTGTCTTTCAAAAATAGAGATGACAGAATTTGCTATTGATTTGGATGTAGGGTGGTAAACCTTGACATAGTCAAGGTTTTTGGCTGAGCAGTGTGGATAATAGAACTGACTGTTACTGTGAGGGAGGATTGAGGAGGGAGAGGGAAGTAAGTATGAGAAGGGAAATCAGGAACTCAATTTTTGTTGTTATCTGTTTGAAAAATCTAAGTGGAGATGTTGCATGGAAATTTGACATACATGTCTGGGGTTTGTAGAAATGGTTTAGGCCACAGATACAAACTTAGAATCATCAGAAATATTGATGTCATTTGAAGCCATGTGTCCTGATGAGATCACTGGAGGTGGGCAGCTAGATTGATAGGATTAGAGCCTTTAGATTAAGCCCTGAGCACTCCAACTTGGAAACATTAGAGAAAGTAGAACAAGCAGAACAGACTGAGAAGTAACAGTCCATGAGGTAGAGGAGAAACAAGAGATAATTCTGTCCTGGAAGTCAGGAGAAGAAAGTGTTTTAAAGAGAAGAGGTTGGTCGTCTATTTCAAATGTAGATGATGGATGAAGTCTGCATCTAACCACATGGAGGTCACTTGTGTTATCCTAAGCTTCCAGGAGCACAAAATGCTATGAAGCCATTTTCATTCTAGAGACTATAGGGTGACTGCTGGGAAACGAGTTGTCTCATATGAAGTAGGAACCCAGGGACCTCCTCTTTCCTAAGTTCATTGCAGCAAGATACCCCTTCCTATTCATAATGAAGGGATCATGACCAGTGAAATGATCAGTTTCATACTCTGTCCTTGAAATCTCACATTCAAACATCAGACCACTAATTTTACCATTCAGAGTGAGTTCTGCCCCAGCCACACCCTCCTAGGGCTATGACAAATTCCAGCATCTGTGAAAAAATGATAGAGATTGGATTAAATGACATTAGAGGCATATTAACTAAGAGGATACATTGCAGAGAGAGTGGAAGAGTAATGTGATTTCAGAGTTATTGGAGTAAATGAATCATAATCGTTCAAGGTACTTTTCATAATCTATATAGGCTTTTTATAACTCAAAAATTAGTTATCTCATTGCTATCAGTTGAAGAGGCCACCGCCCATAAGACTTAATTTCCTGAGGGCAAGTTTCATTCATATGTATATCTTCAAAGGTTGGCATAATGCTTGGCCAATAGGTTTTATGCTTAATAAATGTATTTTATATGAAGTTACCAAAACCCAGCCTCATCTAGTGTGTGAATAATTGCCCTATTCTAATGCTTTATGGTTCACTCATGGTTTTATAGGTCTGGGATCCAGACTATCTCCTAATATTTCTAGTTACAGAATCTTAACTTGCTTATATTGAACCATATCGCCATAATACACTTCTTGTTGTTACCAGATTCATTTCCTGTTACCCGTCATTTAGATCAATGTCCTTCAAACACTGTTACATACCATGAAGGAAACAGGGGAATGCATGTTGATCACCATTTGATGCTAGAACGTTTAGAAACATCATGCGGGGGGCGGAGCAAGATGGACGAATAGGGACAGCTCCAGTCTCCATCTCCCAGCGCGAGCGACACAGAAGACCGGTGATTTCTGCATTTTCAACTGAGGTACTGGGGTCATCTCACTCAGGAGTGCCGGACAATTGGTGCTGGTCAGCTGCTGCAGCCTGACCAGCGAGAGCTGAAGCAGGGCGAGGCATCGCCTCACCTGGGAAGCACAAGGGGGAAGGGAGTCCCTTTTCCTAGCCAGGGGAACTGAGACACACAACACCTGGAAAATCGGGTAACTCCCACCCCAATACTGCGCTGTAGGCACACCAGGAGAATTTATCCCATACCTGGCCGGGAGGGTCCCACACCCACAGAGCCTCCCTCCTTGCTAACACAGCAGTCTGCGGCAATCTAACGGCAAGGCAGCAGCGAGGCTGGGGGAGGGGCGCCCGCCATCGCTGAGGCTTAAGTAGGTAAACAAAGCCGCTGGGAAGCTCGAACTGGGTGGAGCTCACAGCAGCTCAAGGAAACCTGCCTGTCTCTGTAGACTCTGCCTCTGGGGAGAGGGTACAGCTAAAAAAAATAACAGCGGAAGCAGCAGAGGCCTGGGCAGATGCGAACGACTCTGTCTGACAGCTTTGAAGAGAGCAGAGGATCTCCCAACACGGAGGTTGAGATCTGAGAAGGGGCAGGCTGCCTGCTCAAGTGGGTTCCTGACCCCTGAGTAGCCTAACTGGGAGACATCCCCCACTAGGGGCAGTCTGACACCCCACACCTCACAGGGTGGAGTACACCCCTGAGAGGAAGCTTCCAAAGCAAGAATCAGATAGGTGCACTTGCTGTTCAGCAATATTCTATCTTCTGCAACCTCTGCTGCTGATACCCAGGCAAACAGGGTCTGGAGTGGACCTCAAGCAATCTCCAACAGACCTATAGCTGAGGGTCCTGACTGTCAGAAGAAGGCTTCAGTCCATAAAACCTCTCAGAGCTAAAGGAGGAACTACGTACCCAGCGCAAAGAAACTAAAAATCTTGAAAAAAGAGTGGAAGAATTGACAGCTAGACTAATTAATGCAGAGAAGGTCATAAACGAAATGACAGAGATGAAAACCATGACACGAGAAATACGTGACAAATGCACAAGCTTCAGTAACCGACTCGATCAACTGGAAGAAAGAGTATCAGCGATTGAGGATCAAATGAATGAAATGAAGCGAGAAGAGAAACCAAAAGAAAAAAGAAGAAAAAGAAATGAACAAAGCCTGCAAGAAGTATGGGATTATGTCAAAAGACCAAATCTACGTCTGATTGGGGTGCCTGAAAGTGAGGAGGATAATGGAACCAAATTGGAAAACACTCTTCAGGATATCATCCAGGAGAACTTCCCCAACCTAGCAGGGCAGGCCAACATTCAAATTCAGGAAATACAGAGAACGCCACAAAGATACTCCTCCAGAAGAGCAACTCCAAGACACATAATTGCCAGATTCACCAAAGTTGAAATGAAGGAAAAAATCTTAAGGGCAGCCAGAGAGAAAGGTCGGGTTACCCACAAAGGGAAGCCCATCAGACTGACAGCAGATCTCTCGGCAGAAACTCTACAAGCCAGAAGAGAGTGGGGGCCAATATTCAACGTTCTTAAAGAAAATAATTTTAAACCCAGAATTTCATATCCAGCCAAACTAAGTTTCATCAGTGAAGGAGAAATAAAATTCTTTACAGATAAGCAAATGCTTAGAGATTTTGTCACCACAAGGCCTGCCTTACAAGAGACCCTGAAGGAAGCCCTAAACATGGAAAGGAAAAACCGGTACCAGCCATTGCAAAAATATGCCAAAATGTAAAGACCATCGAGGCTAGGAAGAAACTGCATCAACTAATGAGCAAAATAACCAGTTAATATCATAATGGCAGGATCAAGTTCACACATAACAATATTAACCTTAAATGTAAATGGACTAAATGCTCCAATTAAAAGACACAGACTGGCAAACTGGATAAAGAGTCAAGACCCATCAGTCTGCTGTCTTCAGGAGACCCATCTCACATGCAGAGACATACATAGGCTCAAAATAAAGGGATGGAGGAAGATCTACCAAGCAAATGGAGAACAAAAAAATGCAGGGGTTGCAATCCTAGTCTCTGATAAAACAGACTTTAAACCATCAAAGATCAAAAGAGACAAAGAAGGCCATTACATACTGGTAAAGGGATCAATTCAACAAGAAGAGCTAACTATCCTAAATATATACGCACCCAATACAGGAGCACCCAGATTCATAAAGCAAGTCCTTAGAGACTTACAAAGAGACTTAGACTCCCATACAATAATAATGGGAGACTTCAACACTCCACTGTCAACATTAGACAGATCAACGAGACAGAAAGTTAACAAGGATATCCAGGAATTGAACTCTTCTCTGCACCAAGCGGACCTAATAGACATCTATAGAACTCTCCACTCCAAGTCAACAGAATATACATTCTTCTCAGCACCACATCGCACTTATTCCAAAATTGACCACATAATTGGAA
Source organism: Piliocolobus tephrosceles (assembly GCF_002776525.5). Taxonomy (NCBI): domain Eukaryota; kingdom Metazoa; phylum Chordata; class Mammalia; order Primates; family Cercopithecidae; genus Piliocolobus; species Piliocolobus tephrosceles. The sequence goes on from NC_045436.1 coordinate 126,165,009, forward strand.
GTAAAGCACTCCTCAGCAAATGTAAAAGAACAGAAATTATAACAAACTGTCTCTCAGACCACAGTGCAATCAAACTAGAACTCAGGACGAAGAAACTCAATCAAAACCGCTCAACTACATGGAAACTGAACAACCTGCTCCTGAATGACTACTGGGTACATAACGAAATGAAAGCAGAAATAAAGATGTTCTTTGAAACCAGTGAGAACAAAGATACAACATACCAGAATCTCTGGGACACATTTAAAGCAGTGTGTAGTGGGAAATTTATAGCACTAAATGCCCACAAGAGAAAGCAGGAAAGATCTAAAATTGACACTCTAACATCACAATTAAAAGAACTAGAGAGGGAAGAGCAAACACATTCAAAAGCTAGCAGAAGGCAAGAAATAACTAAGATCAGAGCAGAACTGAAGGAGATAGAGACACACAAAACCCTCCAAAAAATCAATGAATCCAGGAGTTGGTTTTTTGAAAAGATCAACAAAATTGACAGACCACTAGCAAGACTAATAAAGAAGAAAAGAGAGAGGAATCAAATAGATGCAATAAAAAATGATAAAGGGGATATCACCACTGACCCTACAGAAATACAAACTACCATCAGAGAATACTATGAATACCTCTACGCAAATCAACTAGAAAATCTAGAAGAAATGGATCATTTCCTGGACACTTACACTCTCCCAAGACTAAACCAGGAAGAAGTTGAATCCCTGAATAGACCAATAGCAGCCTCTGAAATTGAGGCAACAACTAATTGCCTACCCACCAAAAAAAGCCCAGGACCAGATGGATTCACAGCTGAATTCTACCAGAGGTACAAGGAGGAGCTGGTACCATTCCTTCTGAAACTATTCCAATCAATAGAAAAAGAGGGAATCCTCCCTAACTCATTTTATGAGGCCAACATCATCCTGATACCAAAGCCTGGCAGAGACACAACAAAAAAAGAGAATTTTAGACCAATCTCCCTGATGAACATCGATGCAAAAATCCTCAATAAAATCTGGCAAACCGGATTCAGCAGCACATCAAAAAGCTTATCCACCATGATCAAGTGGGCTTCATCCCTGGGATGCAAGGCTGGTTCAACATTCGCAAATCAATAAATGTAATCCGGCATATAAACAGAACCAAAGACAAGAACCACATGATTATCTCAATAGATGCAGAAAAGGCTTTTGACAAAATTCAACAGCCCTTCATGCTAAAAACGCTCAATAAATTCGGTATTGATGGAATGTACCTCAAAATAATAAGAGCTATTTATGACAAACCCACAGCCAATATCATCCTGAATGGGCAAAAACTGGAAAAATTCCCTTTGAAAACTGGCACAAGACAGGGATGCCCTCTCTCACCACTCCTATTCAACATAGTGTTGGAAGTTCTGGCTAGGGCAATCAGGCAAGAGAAAGAAATCAAGGGTATTCAGTTAGGAAAAGAAGACGTCAAACTGTCCCTGTTTGCAGATCACATGATTGTATACTTAGAAAACCCCATCGTCTCAGCCCAAAATCTTCTTAAGCTGTTAAGCAACTTCAGCAAAGTCTCAGGATACAAAATTAATGTGCAAAAATCACAAGCATTCTTATACACCAGTAACAGACAAACAGAGAGCCAAATCAGTAATGAACTTCCATTCACAATTGCTTCAAAGAGAATCAAATACCTAGGAATCCAACTTACAAGGGATGTAAAGGATCTCTTCAAGGAGAACTACAAACCACTGCTCAGTGAAATCAAAGAGGACACAAACAAATGGAAGAACATACCATGCTCATGGATAGG
>NC_045436.1:126171802-126328674 GCF_002776525.5 Piliocolobus tephrosceles
AAAAAAAAAAAAAAAATTTTCAAAAAAAAAAAAAAATGAAACATCATGCTCAGCATGGTATTGAAAAGCAAAGAACCGTATATTATTTTCTCTCTGTTTTTTAAGGTTGAGGCCATTTGCTTTCGATTCAAGGGATAAAAGAATTGTGCTCTTTATAGGGTTACATGAGACCAAGGAAAGATTAACTATGAAGCTAATTTAGTAGCATAAATTTCAGGGTCCTCACTAAATCACACCACTGCCAGGGTCCTAGGAGTAGCCCCAGTGGTTGTATGTTTGTAATTTAATATTTTATTTCTTTTAGAAAGCTTCCATATTTTTATAAGCTTTAGGAACTACAAAATCTGTATGCACGCTGACTAAAATTCTTTTCTTTGATAGACAGATTAAAACAAACCTAGTCACACAACACAAAGTACCATTAACTAGTATTTATTGGATAAATCTACCTCACAATAGAAAGACACTTTATTTTTTTAAATTTTATTTATTTATTTATTTATTTATTTATTTATTTATTTATTTATTTATTTGAGATGGAGTCTTGCTCTGTTGCCCAGGCTGGAGTGCAGTGGCCTGATCTTGGCGCACTGCAATCTCCATCTCCCAGGTTCAAGCAGTTCTCCTGCTTTAGCCTCCTTAGTAACTGGGATTATGGGCATGTGCCACCATGCCTGGCTAATTTTTGTATTTTTAGTAGAGTCAGGATTTTACCATGTTGGTCAGGCTGGTCTTGGAACTCCTGACCTCGTGATCTGCCTACCTCAGCCTCCCAAAGTGCTGGGATTCCAAGCATGAACCACCGTACCCAGCCCAAAGACATTTTTAAAAAATATATAATATTTGTTCTGTTGAACACGAAAAATACTATCTTTGTAAGGATAGCAGAAAATGAAATGTATTATGAACAAAATAAAAATCAATGCTGCAGGTTTATTTATAATATTCTAAATATTTTCAAAATTAATTCAGGACTACTGTCCCATTTTAACCTATCAGCTCTCTTTGAGTAAGAAACTATGAGCTTCAGTTGTAACAATATATAGGTCTTATGTTTTGATATATCAGCCTTCAGTCTTACAATCTTTGACAGTAGATCTTAGGAAGAATATTTAAATTGACATTTTTTATGAGTTCTTAATATTAGTGTTTGTTTAAGACTTACCAAATAACTTCTATGAAAATCTGTATCTTTGTCAATGTGCCTGCAAAATATGGTAACTCATTTTATGGGGAACCTTTCATTTTTGAGACAAAAGATTAAGTGAAACTCACATCTGCCTGTTCTGCCGGCAGTGACTTGTCAATCTTCCAGGTGCTCACCAATCCTTCTCTGACTATCCTGTAATTTAAAAGTGGTCACAGGAACTAAGACAGAGCTTCACTAAATATTGCTCAGTTTGTTCAGGGAAGATAAACTAAAATGAGTTTTCAAAAAAAGTGTTTGTGGTTTCTGTGTGTTTTAATTCAATCTGTTTTTATCCACATTCTCCCAAACTTAAAACAAACAAGTGTAATTCAGTTTCATTCTGACTTTTTTTCCAAATATTGTCTGTCTCTGCATCTCTGCATTTATTTTTCTTTCTCAATTCCACAGTTGTTATATGAAGTAAGATTGCAAGCTCAAAATGAAGAGAATCTAATTCTTGTTTTGTGTGAAGTTCTTGTGCAGATAAGTAAACCTCCTGTCCACATAGAGAATTAAATGTCTATAAAGCTTGTGCATGATGGAGGCCCTTTCCCTTCAGTTATAACTTATTGCTTCACCTATTGACTTGAGCATATTAATTCTCATGCATTTAATTTCTTGCACTGATGAGAGAGAGGTTGAAAAGCACAAAATTTAAAACTGCTTGCACACATAAAGTGTAAGTATGCCAGTCCCTCTTACTCTTTTCTCTCTCTCTTCACCATTTTTTTCAAAGCCTAGGAAACTAGGAAGATAAAGAACATGTTATAAATAGAAAACACAGCACATCCATGGATTGTCCCTTTGTCTTCAAAAAATGTGAGAGAAGCATGAAGTTAGTTTCCTATTAGTCCCCATAGACCAAAGTGATGACTAGAGACAAATATGTCCCTTGCAAAATATTACAGAATTTCTGGCTCTCACTTCAAACTTCTTTTTGACTTTGAACAAAATTAAATATTTCTTGGTTATTACTCAATTGTCAAAATGTTGAAATTATAAATGAAAACTTTTGATCATTTGTGAAATATATTACTGACCATTTTCATAGATAACTCTGTATTGCAAATGGCAACATCTATGAATCTTTAATCTTTCCACACCTTTTTTTTTTTTTTTTTTTTGCAATGTGTCTTTCTCTTCTGCTTTCTGCAAAACCACTTAGAAATTTTAGTTTAGAAAACTAAATTTGCTCAAAGCAGCAAAAGATATTGGTAGAGATGGGCTTATAAGAGGTGTCATCCAAGCTATGAAACTTAATAAATAATATCAAAACTTAGTAAGGGAAAAGATTTGAGTCAGCTGTTATGGCAATTTATACCACATTACCCACAATGCCCAGTACTTGCAATAGTATTTAAGAAGTCATCATGATTACAAAAGAAAGAATACAAAGAAAACCTTAAGAACTATTCAATCTAAATCTCAAAATCAAATTTGTGATAATCACCTATTAAGTTGTGCTGAGAAGTGCTTTTCCATGCTGTTTGTAAATAAATAAAGAAAAGAACATGAAACGAAAGTAATTTGTCACACAATAAGGGATTGCATTTTAGTGCAAAAACAGGTCTCTGCAGGGCCATCAGACAGCTTCCTGGAGTGGAATAATTAAGTTTGAGATTGCTGGAGGGGACTGCAATGGTATTTTAGTTTATACCCTCAAAACCAAGGGGATCCATTAAAATGAAATAAGTGAAATTGTACTAGCTCCTTGTAGGCCAAGTACCTGAGTGACATCACCATCATCAGGGTAACATGCTTAAATTATACCAGACTAAATTTAATAACAGCACAATCTCAGACAGTCTTTCTACCACACAGGGATAAAACAATACTCTAAGGAAAGGGATCTGACAGAAAACCAGCCAGTAAAGGAGAAACAATTAATTAAAGAGTCATTTGGGAGCTGATAAACAGTCATGAGAAAGTCACTAAAATCTGATATTAAATGTGATTTAGCTGAATTAGTTTAGAAGATAATTTCACATTGTGATTTCCAGACAGTCTGACACCAAAAGTCAGAGTTTTCTCATCTCCAATGGGCGATAGGGGACACAGCAATATGGCATGATAAGTATTGACCCCAGATGACAAACTCTTAGTAACACAAGCAGTACTCAGTTTCTTCTGAGAATCACTAAGTTTCAAATGAGCTATATTATTATATAACCTAAATAGTATGGAACACATGTGAAATATTAAGCAGGCATGATTTTGTTCTTTTAATAGTGGAAATGATGGAGATTAAAATGCTTCAGCTGAAAACTAGGTACCGTTACAGTTCACCCATTATCTATGGCACTGAGAAAAACAGGAATATTTCATGTAAAAAAAGAATTATTGTATTAGGGTTCTCTAGAGGGACAGAACTATTAACAGAACAATTAATATAATTGATGTATATATAAAGGGGAGTTTATTAAAGAGTGTTAGTTCCTATGATCACAAGGTCCCACAATGGGCCATCTCCAAGCTGAGGAGCAAGGAAGTCAGTCCAAGTCCCAAAGTTGAAGAACTTGGAGTCCAATGTTTGAGGGCAGGAAGCATCTAGCACCAGAGAAAGATGTAGGCTGAGAGGCTAGGCCAGTCTAGTCTTTTCACGATCTTCTGCCTGCTTTTATTCTAGCTGTGCTGGCAGCTGATTAGATTGTGCCCACCCAGATTAAGGGTGAGTCTGCTTTTCCCAGTCCACTGACTCAAATGTTAATCTCCTTTGGCAATACCCTCACAGACACACCCAGGAACAATACTATGCATCCTTCAGTCCAATCAAGTTGACACTCAGTATTAACCATCACAAGTTTACCCCTTGTCAACTTGAACTCATACACATTTCCTAAAATCATATATAATCTTCAAATAAAGACAATAATAAGGTCATAATTATGCCTAACAAAATACAAGTATCCTCTGTACAACCAGAAATGCACCAATCCACAACCCAAATACTATTACACAAAGTCAACAACATTTAAATGCTGATATGAAGTCAATAAATATTATGTCACATGATAAAGGAAAAAAGGACATAAAATGAAGATGGTTTCTTAGTACAAGCGTATACACGCACAAACATGTTTTTAACAAAAGAGGGAGGAAATACTCATGACAATTATGGTCCTCATTTCTGCAATTTGTCACATATTCATAGCTGGTATTAATGACTACCTTCTTCTACTACCCATTCTGTATTCCCTCTGCCTTCAGCAAGCACCTCAGCAGGTTGTGGGTTTTTATTTTTTCCTGGTGGAGTGACCTAAACCTTCATTTTTGATAGATCTAGGCCATTTGTAGTCCTGCTTGAACTGGGCTGCTGTAGCTTACCATTGACCTCAATCACAGGGCATGGTAATTCTAAGAGACGCCCTAATGGATCTCCTGTATACTATGCATGCTCTTCCTTACCTCCATTGTGGAGTAATAGGCTGATTTCATCTTGATAGTCCAGGTCAATCACCCCACCCAACACAGTTACTCCTTCTTATCCTGTTGACTTAAAGGTAGGAGGAGCCCAAACTGTCCAGGTGGCAATCTTAACTCCCAGTTTAATGAAATTGTTCTTGTGTCTCCTGGTGACAGCGTTCCTCCCTCTGGAACTAATACCTCTAGGCCAGCAGAACATAATGTCACAGGAACAGGAAGCAAAAATTTTGCTAGTGGGTTACTAGGGGTGATGGTGAGTGGTGCCAATTCCATTTCCACCCCTTGATTTCTGGACCCGTGAATCCTGGCTATGGGAGAAAGAATACCATGTATTGGACACTGCTTCAGAGCATATAGGACATTCTGGAGAATTTTGCCCCAGCCCTGCAAAGTATTGTTGCCTAGTTTGCATTGTCATTGTAACTTCAAAAGGCCATTCCACAGTTCTATCAATCCAGCTTCTTTAGGATGATGGGGATCATGGTAAGACCCATGAATTCCATGAGCATGAGCCCAGTGTGTTTGCCACTTCTCACTCACTGGATCCAGTCAGCATAATGTCATCAGTGTTGTCCATGAAAAGAGTTGAACTCTACAAAATATTTGAAAAGGTTTATTCTGAGCCAAATATGAGTGGCCATGGCCCATGACACAGCACTTAGGAGGCCCTGAGAACATGTTACCAAGGTGGCTGGGGCACAGCTTGGTTTCATACATTTCAAAGAGGTATGAAACATTTAAGAAATACATTGGTTTGGTCCAGAAAGGTAAGACAAATCAAAGTGGGGGCTTCCAGGCTATAGGTGAATTTAAACATTTCCTGATGGACAATTTGTTGAGTTTGGCTAAAGATCTGGGATTGATAGAAAGGGAATGTTCAGGTTAAGATAAAAGATTGTGGAGACCAAGGTTCTTTTGAAGCCTTATACTGGCTGCCCTTACAGACAACAGATGACAAATGTTTCCTTTTCAGATCTTAGTTAATCTCTTTAAGATTGAGAGGGTCTGGAAGAAAAAAATCTGGCAATGTTAATAGAGATTTTTTACAAATGCAAATTTCCCCCAACAAAGAACAGCTTTGCAGGACTACTTCAAAATATATCAAAGAAACATGTTTTGGGGATAAAATATTTTGATTTTCTTCTTTGTCTAGTAATGGTATGCCAGAGTCAGGTTGGTTACGACATATAGGGTTAAATAAAACCCATCTGATGAGAATTTATAATTTGTAGGGCATGACTTCCTAGACAGCTTAGATGGGAATTTGGGCAAGTTAAAAAAATTCAGAGTTTAGTCCTCAATGTAATGGACCAGTGTGATATCTTGTGGAAGGGAAAGTTGATCAAAGTCTCTCTGAACAAGACTATGACACAAAGCTGAAGAGCTGATATACCCCTGAAGTAGGACAGTAAAACTATATTGCTGGCCTTGTCAGCTGAAGGCAAACTGCTTCTGGTGGGCCTTATAAACAGAAATGGAGAAAAAGGCATTTGACAAATAAAAGACTGCATATCAGGTACCAAGAAATGCGTTAATTTGCTCAAGCAATGAAACCACATCTGGTACAGCAGCTGCAATTGGAGTCACCACTTGGTTAAGCTTACAATAACCCACTGTCATTCTCCAAGATCCACATCTTCTGCACAGGACAAATAGGAGAGTTGAATGGGGATGTGGTGGGGATTACCACCCCTGTGTCTTTCAAGTCCTTGATGGTGTCACTAATCTCCACAATCTCTCCAACGATGTGATATTGTTTTTGACTTACTATTTTTCTAGGTAGAGTCAGCTCTAATGGTTTCTATTTAGCCTTTCCCACCATAATAGTCTTCACCCTATAAGTCAGGGAGCTAATGTGGGGGTTCTGCCAGCTGCTAAGTATGTCTATGCTAAGTATGCATTCTGGCACAGGGGAAATAACCGCAGATGAGTCCAAGGACCCACTGGCCCCCTGTAAGTTGAACCTGAGCTAGAACTCCATTAATTACCTGACCTCCATAACCCCCCACCTTACTGGAGGACCACAATGACATTTTGGGTCCCCTGGAATCAACGTCAGCTCAGAGCCAGTGTCCAGTAATCCCTGAAATTTCTGTGAAATTTCTGATTATTTCCCTTTCCCCAGTGCACAGTTACCCTGGTAAAAGGCTAAAGGTCTCTTTGGGGAAGGATGGGAGAAAGATTAACAGTATAAGTTGTTGGTAATGTAGTGGGGTCCTTCCTCAAGGGGACCTGGCCTCCCCTTCATGCAAAGGGTTCTGTAAACTGTCTCTAGTCTGGAAATTGATTGAGGGGCCATGATTCTCTGTTTTTATAATTCAAATTAGTCTTTTGTCCACTCAGCCTGGAAGTATTCTGCTTATTTAAATTAAGTAGGAATGCAGTAAATTTCCTATCAATTTCACTTCTAGGATCACCATGTTTAACTAGACAATGCCAGAGCTCTACATAAATCGAACTATTCTGATTGTTGCTTTGCCTCTGTTGTCCTTGATGGTAGCCATGCCCACTGTGCCTTTGATGGATGAGTGTCACCACTTGGCTCCTGCCACCTTGGATTCCAGTTATTCCCATTGCATTTATATTTGGTAGTTGAATGTCTATGGTTCCCACTGTTAGATATGGCATATAGAGAAAAGCAATACATACAGAACTCTTCAAAGATGCAGGTGCTGCCCTCACAAATCTGTTTTCCAAAGCATTGGTAAAGGGTACATCTTCTGGACCTTCCCAGCTAGGATAAGTAGGCCTAAAGTGACTAATCCACTCCAGCATCCCAATCTCTCTAAGCCTTTGTATCCCTTCCTCTACATTAAACCAAGGGAGGAAACCAGGCATTTCTAGTTCGCTCACAGTGAGCCATCTTTTAATCCATATTTCAGCTAATGGAGCAAATAAACTATTAGAACCTTTATTAACTCCCTGTGCTGCAACATTAAAGGTAGAGTCCCTACTTAGTGGGCCCAAATCAATAAATTCAGCCTGATCCAACTGTATGTTCCTTCTACCATTATCTCATACCCTTAATATTCATTCTCATACCTGTTCTCCAGATTTCTGTTTATATAAATTGGAAAACTCAAGCAATTATTTTCGAGTATAATATACCTCCTTGTGGGTCACACTCTGAACCTCCCCTCTAGGGGCCTGCCAAAACCTTAATTATAAGTCTAGTAGCAAACAGGGGTGTTGGGGGGCAGCAGGGGGGAGGATCCTGAGGAGAATCAACATTATCTTGCCTAGTAACTGCCTCAGGGGAGGCCATCACTCTTGCCTCAGGCAAGGCAGCATTCATCTCCTCAGACAAAGATGGAAAGGCTAATGGCAGCATGGGTTGGGGAGGGGATGTTGCCACTACTGGGGATGGAGAAGCTGTTCCTTCTGGCAGAAAAGTTTCATCAGAGTTTACCAGCTCATTGTGCCCAGCTTCATCAGGGTCCTCCCACATATCCCCATTCCAAGTTGCAAGGTCCCATTCTTTTCCAATCAATGCTGTCACTTTAATAGTAGACACCTGGCAAGGCTGTGCATGCACCTTTTGTTACAGGTCAACCACTCACATGGTAAGAGTCTGTGTCAGATTTTCCACAATTTCAGCTCTTTCTCTGCAGGAGATAAGACTCACTCAGGGCCATCTTAGCAGATTTGAGGCTCAGTATCTGCTTCTGAAGCCAGGAGTTAGAATCCCTAAGTTCATAATTTTCTTTCATCACTTTGTCCAGTGAACTTAGGAGCAACCAATCAACTTCATTATGTTCCTTCGTTCTCCACATATAGTCAAAGGTATTATGTATTAAGTCACTAAACTCCTTGCCTTTCATGAGCAGTGAATCAAGAGTGTCAAATGCATTTATTTTGTATAATAACTCTCTAAATTGTTCATGCCGAGGACTATCATTGTTCTCCATACTATTAGAATTAGAGTCCTTAGCATTTTTAAGTCTAATCACATTAAGAAGCCAACTCCAGAAACCTGAAAACCAACAAAGAAGACTCCATTTTTAATATTCTTTTCCTCTAGAACCACTCCTGGTACCAAAATCTGTATTAGTCAGGGTTCTCCAGAGGGACAGAGCTAATAGGATTGATGTATATATAAAGGGGAGTTTATTAAGGCATATTAACTCACACGATCACAAGCTCCCACAATACGCCATCTGCAAGCCAAGGAGCAAGGAAGCCAGTCAAAGTCTCAAATCTGAAGAGCTTGGAGTTCAATGTTTGAGGGCATGGAGCATCCAGAACTGGAGAAAGACGTAGGAGGAGAGGCTAAGCTAGTCTAGTCTTTTCACGTTCTTCTGCCTGCTTTTTATTCTGGCCATGCTGGCAGCTGATTAGACTGTGCCCAGCCAGATTAAGGGTGAGTCTGCTTTTCCCAGTCCACTGACTCAAACGTTAATCTCCATTGGCAACACCCTCCAGACACACCCAGGAACAATACTTTGCATCCTCCAATGCAATCAAGTTGACACTCAGTATTAACCATCACAATTATCAATCATAGTACTTACTGCTTGGATTCTATTAAGCAGTATAACTCATATGATGAGCAAACTGGACTTCAGACATGAATAAAGTACAATCTCTCTTTTTTTTTTTTTTTTTTTTTCCTCCCACTTAGGGGAAGGTAGGTTAGGAAAAGACATAGAGACCATCTTCCCCATCCCTGTACAGAAGCTCGTGTAGGTCCCAAAGTTTTTTTGGCACATTGTTAGAGAATATATCACAATATGATCACTTAAATTTGCAAATGCCTTTCAGTCCAGTAATTAGAATGTCCATTACAAGATAGATCCTCAAAGTATTCCAACCTTGATGTAGCCTTAAATCTCTTTTTTCTCCAATTAGATACTTGAAGAAAATGGGCTAAGGTGGTATCTGGTGCCTCGACTATCTACTTTCCGGAGTTCCCTTTCTTCTGCACTTGCAAGCTATTGTTTGGCTCTGTACCACATTTACTTTGGGTGGCTTTGTGCTATCTGGACAGAGTAGATCAGTGAAGCTGATATTTTTCATAAACTTGGCAGATGATTAAAACCTACTATCTCTCTCATGATTTTGATTATAGGAGCTTGCTAATAGTTCCTTGCTCCTCCTCTTGTCTGAAATTCTCTTGTCTTGGGCGTATCAGTGTCTACAACTTGTGGATTCTTCTGACCCTTCCCTAGTCCAAGGGCATCCAGCAATACACTTGCAGCCCTTATCCCTCCTGAGATCCCAAATGGACAGGTCCAAGAAGATCCTGTACCACATAGCCCACATCCAATTTACCAGAAGCAATCAGCACACACATCCGGTGTCCTGACAAGCTAGGAGAAAGTGAACCAATCACAACATAGGAGCATCTCCTGGCTCAGCCACCAGCACTGTTAGACCTTCTCTCTTCTCCTGGACCTCCTGGGAAGGAAAGACCTCAGAACACTAACTGCTTTACCTTCCTTTGCTGGGATCAGGCACTTATCCTCAAGGTTTTTTGACTATTTCAAAGATCTTCAACTGGGTGCCTAGAAGCCCACCCTCTTCAATATTGGGACTGGAAAGTAAACCCCTTCCTAATGTCTCTCCCCTAAAAGAGGATGCAACAGTCTGCATGTGAAGTGCACTCTCCAAAGCAATGGTTTTAATAACCCCTATCTTAAAACCTTCTCTTGAGACCATGATTCTCTTGCAAATTTCCTAAGTACATGAGAGAGTTCAGGAATTAAGAGTTTCGACCAGTTTCTTTTAAAGTCTCCATATGTCAACTTTTCTCACAGGATATTTGGTGTCCAATAACAACAAAATGGACTCTAAGTTGAAACTGAAGCAGGAAGAATCCCACCCAATCACACTACCTACAGTCATAAATGACATGTTATCTTTGATTAGAAATAAGCTTATTGAGCTTACTAAATTAAATCATTGGAATGAACAAATGAAATATATGGCTTTTAGGAATGTCACTCAGGTAGAGTTGAATGTCTTGGAAATGAAGTGAAACTAGTCTTTATTTGAGTAAAGCCTGTCAAAACCAATAGTGTTCCTGGATTATAAAGACCAAAATAACATATCGCCACTATTCATTAAAAGGCAGAATAATTCACATATTTAGTGAAACATTCAAAAAAGAGGAGAAATTAGATATTTGCCTGCAAAAGAGTAGAAAGCTGAAATTTCAGGGGATCTTAAGGTTTGAGAGGGTCATGGATAATCAAATTTTAGAACAGGATCATACCAAATGGGTCACTTCCCCCCAAAATATCATGCAGGTATGCACACACATGCACACACACAAAAACATGGGGACAAATGCTTAAATTATTGTATGAAATTTCAGAACTTCACAGATATACTGAAGCTGTGAACCCTAAAGCACCTCTCAGGGACATGGACAGTCACAGGTTTCTTCGAACCAGGTTACTACCTTGAGGAGCAATTTCTGTGTTATATAATTCTGTGGTCACATCCTCTGCCAGAAAAACTTCATTAGTGAAGCCCCTTAGTAGAGTTAAAAATAGAAATATTTCTCACTGACAGTATAAATAGATTCCTTCTAGGTTGTCCTGCTGTCTATATACAGTGTCAATCTGGGTTTTATTTCAACCTCCAGGTTAGTTTAGTTTATATATATATACAAAACTTTACTGAAAAAATACAGAAAAATGAAAATACAAAAGAGGGAGAAAGAAGTTACGGAAATGCCTACCCTAAACATTACTTTTGTTGCTCAATTCAATAAATGTATTGAAATTTAAAAATGTACATTTTTAAAAAGAAAATGTAAATTAACATTTTCTATTGTTGCTGAATAATGGGGGAAACAGAGTATAATTCCTGACCTCCATTTTCTATTTCTCACAACAGCCACGCTGTTCCTTGACTACATCAGCTACTCACCACATTTGCAGATTAAGCATGGAAATTTCAGTAGAAATTACTGTCTCACTTGCTTACTTCTCAGTTGTAATTAAAGGGAATTAAACAAATAAGCAAATAGGAAGATTGATCTGTGGACAAAAGAAAGTAAATTGCTGAAAGGAGAAAGATCAGATGATTAATTTTCTTTAATTTTATGCCACTTTTTACCTCTTTGAAAAATTTTTATGTCAAATGATACTTAATTATCTTGCATAATAAAAATTTTTTTCATAACTTATGCACGTGCATATATATGTATATATACACACATATGTATGATAGTACTCGATATCACTGTACTAAGCACCTATGAGAATCTCATTAATATTTTCATTTTTTAACATGTACTAATTAGAAATTCAATTAGAAAGATAAAACATTTGAAAATTAAATGATGCATTCTCTTTATGATGACGAAAATGTTTTACCAGTTAACACTGAGTTGATCCAATTTATTAGTTTAAATTTTAAAATCTCCTCAGTCTCATAAATATTTTAATCATGGCAAAACAACAATTTTGAATATATCTACAAATAACCATACACAATATTTAGGGTGCTATACTTCTCTCATACTAAATCTAGACTTGAAAACTGTACCTATTCAGGAAAACATCCAATGAATAGGTCCTCTGGCAGTTGGTCTCAGGTTGAAGTTTTTACTATGCTACAAGTAAAACCAGATTACTTTAGGCCCCTGGTGACTAAGAGAATATTATAGCCTGAGAACAATAACATATTAAAGGATATAGCCAAGGGATAGGTGAAGACTGATATATGTGTATATATATACATTAGAATATTGATGACCTCTGAGATTTTATAGACCTCTGACAGTGGATATACAACAGTGCTAGCAAAATAATTTTCCATTTTTATAAAAAATACTTTGTAAGAAATGCTTTACCACCTGAAACGAAGATCATGGATGTAAAGGTCTACCTACACATAGCTTTTTGAAAAACTCTATATAATGCCTTATCTGAAATTTAATTTAAGTATAAATAACAAGACAGCAGTTCATTAAGAAGAAATCTGAAGTTTGTTATTTATATTCAGGCGTGACTACATGAGAAGATTGCATGAAACAGTCACATGCTGACTTCTATCTGTATAATCACACTAGTTAAAAACTACAAATGCTGCTTGACTTAAGTGTTATGGACTCAAATTCTATCAGCAACTTGCTATCACTGAAAAGATTTTCAGAAAGGATGGTTGATACTAGATAATGATGGAAAACAATAAACAAAATAAAGTGCAATAATTACTCAATATAAACAGCAATTGTATTTCTGGAAAATATGCAAAAATACTTTAGTCTTCTGTCTGTCTATCTACTCTCTATATAAATCAGAATTTGGATTATGCTCAAGTAAATGTGAACAGTTTCTGCATTAATACCCTATGCATCATTTGAAAATCATTTGAGACAAAGGACGATTGCATATATCACGTTTCTGATCCCTACTTACTAAAATGGCTAGTAGCACCCACTCCCAAACATTATGACAAGGGAAAAATGCCCCCATATGTTATCTACATGCCCATAAACAGTGGATATATGGACATTTAAATGTGGAATGGACATTAAAACCCATCTATCAGAGCTTAGAAACTCACTTCCAGAAGTCTTAAGATTAATTTAACAACCCAGGTTGGTATTACCACTCTCAAACTGGTCACAGTCCCCATTCGAAGTGACTACGGCCTGCATTTACTTTTCCTTCTAGCTCCTGAAATCGTTTGGGTAAGCAATTACTGATTTTAGTCAAATTCCCTCACTTCACAAAAAAGTAAGTTGAATAGTTGAGTTGAATGTCAAATATATAGCGAAATCAAATCTTGCTAAGTGCTTCTTCACTCTAAAGTTCCAAACTCACAAACTCATCTGATGCTAGTGGAGGGATTTTGTGTTAAGCGTGTATAGCTGGTGGTGAAGGGAAACATAATCCAATGCCCAAGAATCAGTAACCCTGGCCCAAAGTTTAGGACAATGAGGCATTAACTACCCAACATTTTAAAGAAAGCTGGTTAACAGTTAAGGCAAGCATTGCATCCCCCTACACCTACTCCTGAATTTATGGGATTGGAGAACCAGCATTAACTCTACCACCAGCTACATTGTCACTTTCCTTCCCAATCCAGGAAAGAAGGTGAGTCAGTATGGAATTAAGGAGATAAAAAAATATCAGGTTGTTGTTCTCATAGAAACTGTAAGCTCTTGAAGAAAAATTATTAACTCCCCTCCCTAAAGGGACAGGGGAGCTGCTTCTCAAAAAATCAGAAACCATATGACACTTTTAGAAATGGATTTCTGACAAGAACAAAGCCTGGCATACCATCCTCCTAGTTAGTTGTCTGTTAGACAGTAAATCTAGAGCAGAGTGAGAAAACTGGAGACAGCTACAGAAGTGAAGGGAATAAAGCAACGTGTCTTTTATATCTTGCACGTTGAGAATTTCTGAGTTTCTCAAGACCAGTGGGATGCCACCAAAGGACTCAACTTTCTTACCAGAACTTCACACTGTATATGAAAACTTACCTCAAAACAAGAGGATGATATCTGCATGAGCTTTGGCTATACTCCAAGTTACAGGAATGAAGAGGAAGGGAAAGTTAAGTTTAAGGCTGACCTTCCAGACAGGGGAAATGCAGTGGAGAGACTCTCTAGGATCCTCTTAAGAACTCCCACATGCAAGTCAACAGAGCAAACATTTGGATGGCTGCCACAGAGGCATCATGAGTTTGTATTAGTTTCCCAAGGCTGCCATTATAAATAAGCACAAATTAAGTGATGTAAACTAACAGATATGTATTATCTCACATTTCTGGAGTTCAGAAGTCCAAAATCAAGGTGTTGAAAGTGTTGCTTCTTTGTGGAGGCTCTGAGGGGGAATTTATTCTGTATCTCTTGTGCACTTTTGGTGTCTGCCAGTAATTTTAATGTTCCTTTGCTCATAGATGCAGAATTTCAATCTTTCTCTATCTTCACATGACCTTTCTTCCTGTGTGTCTCTCTGTGGCTTATTTATTTATTTATTTATTGAGACAGAGTCTCACTCTGTCACCCAGGCTGGGGTGCAGTGATGTGATCTCGGCTTATTGTAACTTCTGCCCCCACGAGGTTCAAGCAATTCTTGTGCCTCAGCCTCCCAGGTAACTGGGATTATAGGTGTGCACAACCATGCACAGCTAATTTTTGTATTTTTAGTAGTGATGGAAGTTTCCTCATGTTGGCTAGGCTGGTTTTGAACTTCTGACCTCAAGTGATCCACCTGCCTTGGCCTCCCCAAGTACTGGGATTACAGGCGTGAGCCACCGCCCTTGGCCTGTGGCTTCTGTTTTTTTTTTTTTTTCTGTTTAATTTAATTTAATTAAAAAAAAACTTTTTTTCTATAGGTTATTGGGGAACAGGTAGTGTTTGGTTACATGAGTAAGTTCTTTAGTGGTGATTTGTGAGATTTTGGTACATCCATCACCCAAGCAGTATATACTACACCAGTGTATACTACCCCTGAGTCCCCAAAGTCCATTGTGTCCTTCTTGTGCATTTGCATCCTCATAGCTTAGCTCCCACATATCAGTGAGAACATACAATGTTTGTTTTTCCATTCCTGAGTTACTTCACTTAGAATAATAGTCTCCAGTCTCATCCAGGTTGCTGCGAATGCCATTAATTCAGTCATTTTTATGGTTGAGTAGTATTCCATTGTGTGTGTGTGTGTGTGTGTGTATATCACAGTTTGTGTGTGTGTATACATATATATCACAGTTTGTGTGTGTGTGTGTGTGTGTGTGTGTATATATATATATATATATATATATATATATATATATATATATATATATATCACAGTTTCTTTATCCACTGGTTGATCAATGGGCATTTGGGCTGGTGTCACGTTTTTTGCAATTGTGAATTGTGCTGCTATAAACATCCGTGTGCAAATATCTTTTTCGTGTAATGATTTCTTTTCCTCTGGGTAGATACCCAGTACTGGGATTGCTGGATCAAATGGTGGTTCTACTTTTAGTTCTTTAAGGAATCTCCACACTGTTTTCCATAGTGGTTGTACTAGTTTACATTCCCACCAGCAGTGTAGAAGTGTTCCCTGGTCACCACATCCATGCTAACATCTACTATTTTTTGATTATGGCCATTTTTGCAGGAGTAAGGTGGTATTGCATTGTGATTTTGATTTGCATTTCCCTGCTCACTAGTGATGTTGAGCATTTTTTCATACGTTTTTTGGCCATTTGTATATCTCCTTTTGAAAACTATCCATTCATGTCCTTAGCCCACTTTTTGATGGGATTGTATTTTTTTTTTTTTTTTTATTCTTGTGATGTGTTTGAGTTCATTGTAGATTCTGGATATTAGTTCTCCGTCAGATGTATAGATTGTGAAAATTTTTTCCCACTCTGTGGGTTGTCTGTTTACACTGCCGACTGTTTCTTTTGCTGTGTGAAAGCTCTTTAGTTTAATTAAGTCCCAGCAATTTATCTTTGTTTTCACTGCATTTGCTTTGGGGTTCTTGGTCATGAAATCCTTGCCTAAGTCAATGTCTGGAAGAACTTTTCCAGTGTTATCTTCTATAATTTTTATAGTTTCAAGTCTTAGATTTAAGTCCTTAATCCATCTTGAGTTGATTTTTTGAGTTGATTGTTGGTGAGAGATGAGGATCCAGTTTCATTCTCCTACATGTGGCTATCCAATTATCCTAGCACCATTTGTTGAAAAGGGTATCCTTTCCCCACTTTATGTTTTTGTTTGCTCTGTTGAAGATCAGGTGGCTTTAAGTATTTGGCTTTATTTCTAGGTTCTCCATTCTGTTCCATTGGTCTATTTGCCTATTTTTATATCATTACTATGCTGTTTTGGTGATCATGACCTTATAGTATAGTTTGAAATCAGGTAATGTGATACCTCCAGATTTGTTCTTTTTGCTTAGCCATGCTTTGGCTATGAGGGTTCTGTTTTTGGTTCCTTGTGAATTTTAGAATTTTTTCTAATTCTGTGAAAAATGATGGTGGTATTTGGATGGGAGTTGTGTTGAAATTGTAGATTGCTTTTGGCAGTAGAGTCATTTTCACAATATTGATTCTACTTATCTATGAGCATGGGATGGTTCCATTTGTTTGCATCATCTATGGTTTATTTCCTCAGTGTTTTGTAGTTTTCCTTGTAGAAGACTTTCACTTCCTTGGTTAGGTGTGTTCCTAAGTTTTTTTTTGTTGTTGCTGTATTTTTTGCAGCGATTGTAAAAGGGGCTGAGTTCTTGATTTGATTCTCAGCTTGGTCACTGTTGGTGCATAGATGAGCTACTGATTTGTGCACATTAATCTTGTATCTGGAAACTGCTGGAATTTTTAATCAGTTCTAGGGGTTTTCTGGAGGAGTCCTTACAGTTTTCTAGGTTAACAATCACATCATCAGCAAATAGTGACAGTTTGACTTCCTCTTTGCCAATTTGGATGTCCTTTATTTCTTTCTCTTGTCTGATTGCTCTGGCTAGGACTTCTAGTACTATGTTGAAGAGGAGTGGTGAGAGTGGGCATCCTTGTCTTGTTGCAGTTTTCAGAGGGAATGCTTCAAACTTTTCCCCATTCAGTATTATGTTGGTTGTGGGTTTGTCATAGAGGGCTTTTATTATTCTGAGGTTTGTCCCTTGTATGCCAATTTTGCTGAGAGTTTTAATCATAAAGAGATGCTGGATTTTGTAAAATCCTTTCTCTGCATCTATTGAGATGATCATGTGATTTTTGTTTTTAATTCTGTTTATATGATGTATCATATTAACTAACTTGCATATGTTAAACCATCCCTGCATCCCTGGTATAAAACCCACTCGATCATGTTGGATTATCTTTTGATATGTTATTGGATTTGATTAGCTAGTATTTTGTTAAGGATTTTAGCATCTATGTTCATCAGGGATATCAGTCCATAGGTTTCTTTTTTGGTTATGTCTTTTTCTGATTTTGGTACAAGGTGATACTGGCTTCACAGAATGATATATGGAGGGTTTCATTTTTCTCTATCTTGTGGAATAGTATCAATACAATTGGCACCAATTCTTCTTTGAATATCTGGTAGAATTCTGCTGTGAATCAATCTGGCTATGGACTTTTTTTTGTTGTTGGTAAGATTTTAAATTACCATTTCAATCTTGCTGCTTGTTATTGGTATGTTTGGGGTATCTAATTCTTCCTCATTTAAGCTAGGAGGGTTGTATCTTTCCAGGAATTTATCCCTCTCTTCTAGGTTTTCTAGTTTACGCATGTAAAGGTGTTCATAGTAGCCTTGAAATGTCTTTTGTATTTCAGTGGTGTCAATTGTAATATCTCCCATTTCATTTCTTGTTGAGCTCATTTGGGTTTTATTTATTCTTTTCTTGGTTAATCTTGCTTGGTTAATCTTGGTTTCTTGGTCTATCCATTTTATTTATCTTTTCAAAGAACCAGATTTTTGTTTCATTTATCTTTTGAACTTCTTTGTGTCAATTTCATTTAGTTTTGCCCTAATCTTGGTTAACATTTTTCTACTGCTGATTTTGGGATGGTTTGTTCTTGTTTCTCTAGTTCCTTGAGGTGTGACCTTAGATTGTTTGTGCTCTTCCAGACTTTTTGATGTAGGCATTTAGGGCTGTGAACTTTCCTCTTAGCACCACCTCTCCTGTGTCCGAGAGGATTTGATAGGTTGTTTCACTATTGTCGTTCAGTTAGATTAATATTTAATTTCCATCTTGCTTTCATTTTTGACCCCATGATCATTTGGGAGCAGGTTATTTAATTTCTGTTTATTTTCATGGCTTTGAATGTTCCTTTTTGAGTTGATTTCCAGTTTTATTCCACTGTGGTCTGAGAGAGTGCTTGGTATAATTTCAATTTTCTTAAATTTCTTGAGGTTTGTTTTGTGGCCTATCATATGGTCTATACTGGAGAAAGTTCCATGTGCTCTTTAATAGAATATGTGTTCTGTGGTTGTTGGATGGAATGTTCCATATACATCTGTTAAGTCCATTTGTTCCAAGGTAGTTTAAATCCATTGTTTCTTTGTTGACTTTTTGTCTTGATGAACTGCTTGGTGCTATCAGTATTGAAGCCCCCCATTATTATTGTGTTGCTGTCTATCTTATTTCTTAGGTCTATTAGTAATTGTTTTATAAATTTGGAAGCTCCAGTGTTAGGTGAATATATGTTTAGGATTGTTATATTTTCCTGTTGTACAAGGTCTTTTACCATTATATAATTTCTCTCTTTGTCTTTTTTAACTACTGTTGCTTTAAAGTTTGTTTTGTCTGATATAAGAATAGCTACTCCTGCTTACTTTTGGTGTCTGTTTACCTGAAATGTCTTCCCCCCCGACCCCTTTACCTTAAGTTTGCATGAGCCCTTATGTGATAGGTGAGTCACTTGAAGGCAGTAGATAGTTGGTTGGTGAATTCTTATCCATTCTGCAATTCTATATCTTTTAAGTGGACCATTTAGGCCATTTATATTCTATGTTAGTATTGAGATGTGAGGCGCCATTCCATTCATCATGCTATTTGTTGTCTGTATGCCTTGTTTTTTTTGTTTTTTTAATTTTTGTTTTTGTTTTTTAAGTTGTATTTTTGTTTTATAGGTCATGCGAGATTTATGCTTTAAAGAGGTTCTGTTTTGATGTGTTTCCAGGATTTGTTTCAAGATTTGGAGCCCCTTTCAACAGTTCTTGTAGTGGTGGCTTGGTAGTGGCGAATTCTCTCAGCATTTGTTTGTCTAAGAAACACCATATCTTTCCTTCATATATGAAGCTTAGTTTCACTGGGTACAAAATTCTTGGCTGATAATTGTTATGTTTGAGGAAGCTGAAGATACGGTTCCTATCCCTTCTAACTTGTAGGGTTTCTGCTGAGAAATCTGCTATTAAACTGATAGAATTTTCTTATAGTTACCTGGTGCTTTTTTCTCACACCTCTTAGACTCTTTCCTTCATCTTAATCTTAGATAACTTGATGCCAATGTGTGTAGGAGATGATCTTTTTGCAATGAATTTCCCAGGTATTCTTTGTGCTTATTAGGATGTCTAGGCCTCTAGCAAGGCTGGGCAAATTTTCCTCAATAATTCCCCCAAATATGTTTTCCAAACTTTTAGATTTATCTTTTTTCTCAGGAACACTGATTATTGCTAGGTTTGGTCATTTAACGTAATTCCAGACTTCTTGGAGGCTGTATTCATATTTTCTTATTCTTTTTTCTTTGTCTTTGTTGAATTTGGTTAATTTGAAGACCTTGTCTTTGAGCTCTGAATTTCTTTCTTCTACTTGTTCGATTCTATTGCTGAGACTTTCCAGAGCCTGTTGAATTTCTGTAAGTGTGTTCATTGTTACCTGAAGTTTAGATTGCTTTTTATTTATGCTATCTATTTCCTTGAGTATTTCTCTCTTTACTTCATGCATTATTTTTCAAATATCTTTCCTCTCTCTCTCTTTCCCTCTCTTTCTCTATCTCTCTCTCTCTCTCTGTCTCACACACACACACACACACACACACACACACACACACGGTTCAGTTTGCAGTATTAGTTCACACACTTTCTCCACCATTTGAGCAAACTTACATAGAATAGTGAATATAGCACAGTTTCCAGGATTCCTGGCATTAACATTTCCTAGTTTGTTTAGACATACATCTAGCTTTCTCACTCAAAGATACGAAGCAAGAAGAGAATGTTTTTAAAAATACCGTTTAACACACAGCTACTTGTTTTTGTGAAAGTTATAAAACGTCTGCTTGGATTTACCTTACGAAGCAAGAAGAGAATATTTTTTAAAATACCATTTAACATAAAGCTACTTGTTTTTGTGAAAGTTATAAAAACTCTGCTTGGATTTACTTTCCTTAAGTCATTTAAAAAAATCTTTCTTTGATATTTTTACTTTGATCTCATTGCTTCCTTTGATACAAAGAGAAGTCTGGTAGAATCTTTCAATCTACCCATAGTGGACCATCCAAAGAACAACAGGAAATGTTTTAAAAGATCCTGTGTCCTAGAAATAGTCAAATATTTCATCTTGTTAAGACTCCTGCAGGATTAGGAGTTTTCGATATTTTGCTTCTTCATCTGTTTTTACCAGTATTGTTGACAGCTACATTTTTTTCAAAGAGACACAATTTCCTCGCATTACATGGAACAATATCTTTGTTTATAATTCACACATAGTAATTATACATATTATGGGGTATAGTGTGATGTTTCAACACATGTATACATTGTATAATGATCAAAGTATGGTATTTAGCATATTCATCATATCAAACATTTACTATTTCTTTGTGATGAGACATTTAGAATCCTCTCTTGTAGTTGAAATATACACCATAACATCATTTTCTATATCCCCCCTACTGTGCTATAGAACACCAAAATGTATTCTTCCCACGTAACAGTAATTTTGTACCCATTGATAAATCTGTCCCCATTCCCTCTTTCCAAACCCTCCCCAACCTCTGGAAATCACTATATTACTCTCTAATTCTATTGATATCTTTTTTTTTTTCTTTTTTTTTTTTTTTTTTTTGATTCCACAGTGAGTGAGATTGTGTGCTTTTTGTCTTTCTGTGCCTGGCTTATTTCACTTAACATGTCCTCTAGGTTCCTTCAAGTTGCTGCAAATGACAGGGTTTCATTACTTTCTGTGGCTGAATTGTACTCCATTGCCTATATATGTTTTCTTTATCCATTCATTCATTGATGGACACTAAGGTTGATTCCATATCTAGGGTATTGTGAATGCTGTTACAATAAACATAGAAATGCAGATATCTCTTCAAAGTACTGATTTCATTTCCTTTCGGTAAATAGTAGTGGAATTTCTGGATCATATGGTAGTTCTATTTTTTAATTTTTTGAGGAAACTTTACACTGTTTTTGTTGGTGTGTGTTTTTTGTTTGTTTGATTGGTTAGTTTTTGGGAGGTTTTTTGAGACAAGGTCTCACTCTGTCGCCCAAGTTAAAGTGAGGTGGTGATGATCACAGCTTACTGCAGCCTCTACACCTCAGCCTCCTGACTAGCTGGGACCACAAGCATGTACCTCCATGCCTGGCTAATTTTTGTTTATTATTTGTAGTGACCAGGCCTGTCTGTGTTTCTCAGGCTGGTCTCAAACACCTGGGCTCAGGCGATCCTCCCACCTCGGCCTCCTAAAGTGCTGGGATTAGAGGTATGAGCAACCATGCCCAGCCCTTCATACTACTTTCTGTGATGGCTATATCAATTTACATTCTTCATGGAATAATTCTTAAAGTTACAAACTGCATTGCTGTTATAATAGAAAAGGCTTATAAAAGAAAATGAAAATAACATTTATGAGTGAATATGCTAGCTCATTTATTCAGACTACCTCACTCTCTATATGTTATAAGCCGAATGTTCATTTTCCCCCCAAATTTTTATGTTAAAATCTCATCCCGAGTATCCTGGTATTTGGAGATAAGGCTTTTGGGAAGTAGTTATGTTATGAGGATGGAACCCTCATGAATGGGATTACAGCCCTTATAAAAATAGGGCAAAGAGCTATCTTACACTCTTTTTCACCCTGTGAAGATACAATAAAATGGCAGTAATCTACTCAAAAGAAGACCCTCACTGGAACCTAACTATGCTGCACCCTGATGTCAGACTTGTCGTCTCTAGAACTCTGTCAAATAAATCTCTGTTGTTTAAAAGTTACCCAGTTTATCATACTTTGTTATAATGACCCAAATTGCCTAAGACCCCATGTAACAATCCAGAGAAACTGATATTATTTCTATGTTATTTGCCCGAAGTCACATGATTAGGAGTTGAAACCTTGGGATCACAATCCTACATATATCAATTATTAATAATTATTAGCTATAAGACCATAAAAAACAACTGATTCCTTTGAAATTTAATTTCTTTTTGTTGTTGTTGTTGTTGTTGTTTATCTGCTATTTTATCTTTTTTTATTTATTTATTTTTTATTATACTTTAAGTTCTAGGGTACCTGTGCATAATGTGCAGGTTTGTTACATATGTATACTTGTGCCATGTTGGTGTGCTGCACCCATCAACTCGTCAGCACCCATCAATTCATCATTTATATCATGTATAACTCCCAATGCAATCCCTCCCCCCTCCCCCCTCCCCATGGTAGGCCCCAGTGTGTGATGTTCCCCTTCCCGAGTACAAGTGATCTCATTGTTCAGTTCCCACCTATGAGTGAGAACATGCGGTGTTTGGTTTTCTCTTCTTGTGATAGTTTGCTAAGAATGATGGTTTCCAGCTGCATCCATGTCCCTACAAAGGACGCAAACTCATCCTTTTTTATGGCTGCATAGTATTCCATGGTGTATATGTGCCACATTTTCTTAATCCAGTCTGTCACTGATGGACATTTGGGTTCATTCCAAGTCTTTGCTATTCTGAATAGTGCCGCAATAAACATACGTGTGCATGTGTCTTTATAGCAGCATGATTTATAATCCTTTGGGTATATACTCAGTAGTGGGATGGCTGGGTCATATGGTACATCTAGTTCTAGATCCTTACTGATTGTATTAGGCTGTTCTTGCATTGCTATAAATAAATACCTGAGATTGGGTAATTTATAAAAATGGAGGTTTAATTGCCTCACAATTTTGCAGGCTGTACAGGAAGCATAGTGCTGGCATCTGCTTTCTGAGTGGCCTCAGGAACTTCACAATCATGGCAGAAGGCAAAGTGGGAGCAGGCACTTGACATGGTGAATGTAGGAGCAAGAGAAAGTGTTGGGGGTGGAGGTACCACACTTTACAACAACCAAATCCTGAGAGAACCCATTCATTATTGAGAGGACAGCACCGAGACATGAGGGATCAACCCCCATGACCTAAACACCTCCCACCAGGCCACACCTCCAACATCAGGGATTACAATTCAACATGAAATTTGAGTGTGGACAAATATCTAAACTGTATCATTCCAGCCCTGTCTTCCCCCAAATTACCTATTCTTTTCACATGGCAAAATACAATCATGCCTTCTCAGCAGTTCCCCAAAATCTTAACTCATTTCTTCATCAACTCAATCAAAAGTCCCAAGTGAAAAGTCCCATCTGAAAATGAGTTTCTTCCACCTGTGAGCCTGTGAAATCAAAACAAGTCATTTACTTCCAAGATAAAATGCGGGTGCCAGCACTGGGTAAACATTCTAATTCCAAGAGAAATAAATCAGGCAAAGAAAGGGACTCGAGGCCTCACACAAGTCTGAAAACTATCAGGAAAATCATTGAATCTTAAAGCTCCAAAATAATCTCTTTTGACTCCATGCCTCGCATCCACGGCATGTTAATGCAAGGGGTGGGCTCCCAAGGCTTTGGGCAGCTCTTCCCCTGTGACTTTGCGGGACACAGCCCCATGGCTCCTCTCAAGTGCTAGAGTTGAGTGCTTGCAGCTTTTCCAGGCATCGAGTGCAAGCTACCAGTGGATCTACTTTTCTTGTTTCTGGATGATGGTGGCCCCCTTCTTACAGCATCACTAGGCAATACTCCAGTGGGGATTCTGTGGGCTTCCAACCCCACATTTACCCTCCACACTGCCCTACTAGAAGTTCTCTATGAGGGCTCCGCTCCTGCAGCAGGCTTGTGCCTGGACACCAGACTTTTCCATACATCCTCTGAAGTCTAGGCAGAGGTTACCAAGCCTCCTTAACTCTTGCAGTATGTGTACACACAGACTTTACACCATGTGGAATCTGCCAATTATTATATCTTGTGTCCTCTGAAGTGATGGTCCAAGCTTTACCTGGGCCCCTTTGAGCTGAGACTGGGGCCAGAGTGACCAGAATTTGGGGAGCAATGTCTCAAGGCTGTGCAGGGAAGCAAGGTACTGGACCTGGCCTACAAAACTATTCAGTCCTTCTAGGCTTCAGGGCCTGTGGTAGGAAGGGCTGCCAGGAAGTTCTCTGAAATGTCACTGAAACCTTTTTCCCATTATCTTGGCTATTAGCATTTGACTTCTTTTAAGTTATGCAAATATCTCTAGCAAAAGGTTGCTCAACAACCTGCTTGAGTTTCTCTCTTATAAAAGGTTTTTATTTATTTGCCACATGACCAGGCTGGGCAAATTTTCTGAACTTTTAAGCTCTGCTTCCTGTTTAAATGTAAGTTCTAAACGTAAGTCATTCCTTTGTGCCTCCATCTGAGCATGGGTTCTTAGAAGCATCCAGGCTGCATCTTTATACTTTGCTGCTTAGAAATTTCTTCCACCAGATACTCTAAGTCATCATTCTCAACTTCAAACTTCCACAGATGTCTAGGGCATAAAAACAATGCAGCCAAGCTGTTTAGTAAGGAATAATACGCATAATCTTTGATCCCAATACATTTCTGATTTCTATCTGACACCTCAGCAGCCTGGACTTCAAAGTTCATATTACAATCAGCATTTTGGTCACAACTATTTAACCATCTCTAAGAGATTCCAAACTTTCCTTCATCTTCCTGTCTTCTGAGCCATTCAAGCTCTTCGGACTGCTGCTTGTTACTCAGTTCCAAATTTCCTTTCACATTAGCAGATATCTTAATAGCCATGCCTCACTCCTGGTACCATTTTTCTGTATTAGGCCTTTCATGCATTGCTATAAAGAAATACCCAGGACCGTGTAATTTATAAGAAAATAGGTTTAATTAGCTCACAGTTCTGCAGGCTGTACAGGAAGCATGGCACTGGCATTTGCTTCTGGGGAGGCCTCAGGAACCTTCCCATCATTGGCAGATGGTGGAGCAGGATTGGGCACTTGATATGACAAAAGCAGGAGCAAGAGAGAGAGTTGGGGGTGGAGGTGCCACACTTTACACCAACCAGATCACAAGAGAACTCACTCGTTATCTAGAGGACAACACCAAGACATAAGGGATCTGCCCTGTAACCCAAACACCTCCCACCAGGCCCTGCATCTAACACTGGGGATTACAATTCAACACGAGATTTGGGTGGGGAGTAATATCCAAACTATATCACTGATATGTTAAAATATACACCAAACTATCATGTTCTATCTAGGGCAAAGTGGTAATTGACCAATTCTTTCAAAATGTTCATTTCTGAAATATTTTATTGGAAAATGCTTATGAATTTGGGTGAGATTTTTACTAACAAGTCTCCTGAGCTATGTCAAAGGAAATGAATTTTTAGTATCAATGAACCCTTACAAAGAAAATCCACGAAAGTCAATTTTATCAAATAACATGATATGCAAAGGAATTAAAATAATTATACATTTATAGATATCAATATATTTTTCCTATACTAAAGAACTATATTTCACACAATATGTGGCAAGTTGTGTGTACATTATTATGTATATGCTACTAATAATACTGCCTTTTTTTTTTTTTTTTTTTTTTTTTTTTTTTTTTTTTTTTTTTTTTTTGAGGCGGAGTCTCGCTCTGTCTCCCAGGCTGGAGTGCAGTGGCCTGATCTCCGCTCACTGCAAGCTCCGACTGTCCGGTTCACACCATTCTCCTGCCTCAGCCTCCGGAGTAGCTGGGACTACAGTAGCTGGGACTACACCTCGCCCGGCTAGTTTTTTTTGTATTTTTAGTAGAGACTGGGTTTCACCGTGTTAGCCAGGATGGTCTCGATTTCCTGACCTCGTGATCCGCCCGTCTCGGCCTCCCAAAATGCTGGGATTACAGGCTTGAGCCACCGCACCCAGCCAATACTGCCATTTTTTAATGGACTTTTTCTTATCCAAGTAATGATTCAGGCAACTAACTTTCCTGTTAACGAAAGTCCTGTTAAGGAATTTCCTTTCCTTCAAGTGGCCTCTTCTGCCATTTTTAAGGCAGTTAATACAGGTTTATTATCAAGAGTTTAAGAGAAAACTATTCCAAAAATGCGATTTTATTTCTTTGCTGCCATTACTTTCAATGGCAAAAAAAGCAAATACTTTTGCATCAACATAATAGCTTATTTCTGGTTAAAAGACTAAGAGTTCATGTTCATTTAAACAAATGGATTTTTAAAATTATTATTGAAGAATATTTATCAGGGATAGATAAGAAGTCTTTAAGGAGCCTGAAACATAATTTGGAGGACTCTAAGAAAACAAGTAAAAGTTACATATTTGAAAAAATTGATGGTAGCATAAACATTACAAAATGCCTGATGCATTTATATACCTTTCCTATATGTACTTCAATAATGCAGAATTAATGAAATTACAACTTACTAATACAATTTAAGTTAAATTTTACATTTGCTTTTAGGTTATATTATGCCACACCAGTGTGTAATCAAAAATTATTCGTATATACATATGTAGGCAAAGATGATTAAGTTTTCTCACCAGACCACTTGATTCTACTGGGTGTTTTGCAACATTGGTGAAATTTTCCAAGATGTTTCATAGGAGCTGCCATATTTTCCCAAGATAATATATACCAGTTAACACTACAACATAATATTTTTTGTAATTAATTAATTTTTATATATTTAGGGGGTACAGGTACAAGTTTCCTACATGTATATATTGTGTAGAGGACACAAGTCTAGGCTTTTAGTATACCCATCGTCTGAATAGTGAACATTGTAACCAATAAGGAGCTTTTCAAAATTCTCCCCACTTTGACCCTCCCACCTTTTATAGTCTTCAGGGTCTATTATGCCACACTGTATATCCACATGTATCCATTGTTTAGCTCCCACCAATAAGTGAGAACTTGCTGTATTTGACTTTCTGAGTTATTTCACTGAGGATAATGGCTTTCAGTCCCATCCATGTTGCTACAAAAACATGATTTCATCCTTTTCTATGGCTGAATAGTATTCCATACAATATATAGATTTATTTTCCTTTGGGTATATACCCAGTGGTGAGACTGCTGAATCTAATGGTAGTTCTATTTTTAGTTCTTTGAGAAAGCTTCATACTGTTTTCCATAAAGGTTGTTATGATATACATTCCCAGCAACAGTGTATAAGCATTCCCTTTTCTTTGCATCCTGGTTAACATCTGTTGTTTTTTGTCTTTTTTATGATAGCCATTTTGACTAGTGTGAGATGGTATCTCATTGTGATTTTATTTTGAATTTCTCTGATGATTAATGATGTTTAGCATTTCTTTCATGTTTTTTGGCCACTAGTATGTCTTGTTTTGAAAATTATCTGTTCTGGTCAGGCACTGTGGCTCACACCTGCAATCCCAGCACTTTGGGAGGCCAAGGCGGGCAGATCACCTGAGATCAGGAGTTCTGTCCAACCTGTCCAACATGGTGAAACCCCATCTCTACTAAAAATTCAAAAATTAGCTGGACACAGTGGCATGCACCTGTAGTCCCAGCTACTCGGGAGGCTGAAGCTGAAGAATCACTTGAACCTGGGAAGCAGAGGTTGCAGTGAGCCAAGATCACGCCACTGCACTCCAGCCTGGACAACAGAGTGAGACTCCGTCTAAAAAAAAATATATATATATATATATATACGTACACACACTGACACACACACACATACGGATGTGTATATATATACATATTTATATTTATATATGTATATATATTTTTAGTTATTTTTCATATTTTTATGTGTGTGTGTGCATATGTATATATGCACACACACACATATCTGTCCATGTCCTTTGTTCACTTTTTAATGGGGTTATTTATTTTTTCTTGAGTTGTTTAAGTTCCTTGTAGATTCTGGGTATTAGCCCTTTGTTATATGCATAGTTTGCAAATAGTTTTTTCTCATTCTGTAGGTTGTCTGTTTATTCTGTTTATTGTTTCTTTAGCTGGGCAGAAGCTTTTTAGTTTAATTATGTCCTATTTGTTTATTGGTTGTTGTTGTTGCATTTGCTTTTAAGGACTTCACCATAAATTCTTTGCCTATGCCATTGTCCAAAGGAATTTTTCCTATCTTTTCTTCTATGATTTGTATAGCTTCAGGTCTTATGTTTGGGTCTTTAATTCATGTTGAGTTGATTTTTTTATATGGTATATGAGTTTGTTTTCACACTGTTGATACAGACATACCTGACACTGGGAAGAAAAGTAGGTTTAATGGGACTTAGAGTTCCACATGGCTGGCAAGGCTCAGAATCATGGCAGGAGGTGAAAAGTCCTTCTTACATATTGCCAGCAAGAGAAAAAATGAGGAAGATGCAAAAGCGGAAACCCCTGATAAAACCATTAGATCTTGTGAGACTTATTCACTACTATGGGAGCTGTATGGGGAAACCACTCCCATGATTCAAATTATCTCCCACCAGGTCCTTCCCGCAACACTTGGAAATTATGGGAGTACAATTCACAGTGAGATTTGGTTGGGGACACTGAGCCAAACCATATTATATGGTGAGAGGTGTGGGTTCAGTTTCATTCTTCTGCAATGCCATTTATTGAATACAGTGTCATTTCCCCAGTGTATATGTTTGTTGAGTTTTTCAAAGATCAGTTGGTTATAGGTATGATGTTTTGTTTCTCTGTTCTCTATTATGTTTCATTGATCTCCATGTCTACTTTTATACCAGTATCATGCTCTTTTGGTTACTATACCCTTGTAGTATAATTTGAAGACAGGTAATGTGATTTTCCCAGCTATATTCTTTTTGCCTAGGATTGCTTTGGCTATTTAGGCTCTTTTTGGTCCCATATGAACTTAGAATTGTTTTCTAATTCTGTAAAAAATAAAAATAAAAAAAAAAGTATGTTGGTAATTTGAAGGGTTATGTTGCATCTATAGGTTGCTTTGGGCAGTATGTTTACTTTTAAAATACTAATTCTTCCAATTCATAAGCTAACATAAGGTCATGTTTTCCATTTATTTGTGTTGTCTACAATTTCTCTCATTGGTGCTTTGTAGTTCTCCTTACAGTGATCTTTCACCTCCTTGTTTAAATATATTTCTGGGTATTTTTTTTTTTTGTAGTTTATGTACATGGGATTGCCTTCTTGATTTAGTCCTCAGCTAGATTGTTACTGATATATAGATACAATACTAACTTCTGCATATTCATTTTGTATCCTGAAACAAGATCATATCATCAGTGAACAGAGACAATTTGACTTCCTCTTTTCTAACTTTAATGCCTTTTATTTTTTCTCTTGTCTGATTGTTCTGGTAAGGACTTCTAGTACTATGATGAATAAGAGCAGTGAAAGTGAGCATCCTTGTCTTAAAATCTTAGATGCTAATATGCATAAGACATGTAAGTTTATACACAGATATACCCACTTTTTTAGTACTAATAACTGTAAGCACAAGTCTCATCACCAAACAAAAACAATAGTGGGTTTATACATTCATAAAGTAAATATGTATTATTTAGAAGATTCAAGAGAGGAGAGAAATTCCATTTTGACCAGTGTTTACAATAACTAAAACTTCAGATTACATGTCTGAGGATTGGAAAATATTTCTACAGACTAGCTTCTGGCTCTGTAATTTTCAAACTTTGCTTCTTGCCCAAAGTCACATAATTTTGGTGCAGAATGTAATGGGATATAATACATGTTCATATAAGATTTAAACTCTGCCTCTGCACTGAAGTACACCAATGCCAGATAAGTCAACAGAATGGCCAGTAAGAGGATTCCTAGAAGTCATTTTCACACTTGAATAACAACCAATATCCAAACTGTACCTAGAGGAAATGTTAGCCATATAAATATACTCCAGTAGAGTAAAAACCAAATATACTCTTAACTCCACTTTACTTGGATCACCAAAATGCCCTAAACACTCCAGTGCCACCCAATATCTGGCAAAGTGTGATAGAGAGGAAATTAGGGAGGAGAGATACAGGTAACTTAATCAAACATGGTTAAAATGTGTCTTAGTTTTGCAAACTTTACAAACGCTTGAGCTTCTGAACATTTTCCTAGTGTCTCTTTGAAAGCCTTAGAAGGTTTTTGTGCAAGGAAGAGACTAGAAGTTAGAATTTTATTCATTTCATGATAAATCTGATACAACAGAGTGTGGAAGCTATATTGATGTACTTCTACCCAGACTAAATAGGAATGAGAACTGTTGATTTCTCTCAGTCTACACAGAAAATAAAAGAGAAAACAGGCAATCATCTGGGTTAATGTGCTCAGCCAGTACATGGATGAGCTACTTTATTAGCCAAGGTACTCTATTTTATCCCACATTCTCACTTCAAATTTCTTACCAGTCATGCTTTCCTAAATTTTTAGATTCTCCATTTTCTTCATGATTCTACAATAATATTGAAGTGGTTTGGCTCTGTGACCCCATCTAAATCTCATCTCAAATTGTAATCCCTACCTGTTGAGGGAGGCATGTTATTGGATTATGGGGGTGGTTTCCCTTTGCTATTCTTGTGATAGTGACAGAGGCATGAGGCAGACAAATCCTAGGCAGACAGGGGTCGGTCCCTGGCAAAACCTGACCTTCAAGCCAGGACAGTTTAAAGTCCAGCTACAAGTCCCAGGTAAATCCTCAGGCTGGATCGAGAACCTGTCTTCCAATTTTCCATGTGTTTCTCTGATTGATCCCCACCCTTCACCTATTTTACATATGCTTATCTTTCCCTAATTGGTTTTTTATAATGTCATGCCCACCTTTGAGTGGTGTCTTTGTTTTAACCCTTTTTGCATCCTCACAAACTGATCAGCACTCACTCTTCATTCTGAGCCCATAAAGGCCTCAAACCCAGCCACACTGTGAGAGAGACTACACAACTTCAGCTGGGGTACCACCTTCACATTCCCTCTCTGCTGAGAGCTGTTTCATTGCTCAGTAAAGTTATTTTCCACCCTCCTCACCCTTTGATTGTCAACATAACCTCATTCTTCTTGGACATGGTGCAAGAACTCAGGACCCACTGAACATGGGTACAAAGAAGGCTGTAACACTGTGACCCTCTGCCCCACATACTGGGAAGTAGCTCAGCCCCAGAGCAATGGGCTGAAGTAGGACAAGGGGCTGATAGAGCTATTAACATGCTGCTGTCCATCAGGCTGCAGACAGCAGGCCTGAAAGAGCAAATTATCATGCTGTAACACCCTGTTTGGGGCTTCAGGGTCACAGACACCACTGCCTGGGCACCAACACATTCCCTTCATCTGGACACTGGAATCCACCATGAGAGTCACTTGTGACGTGCCTGGTCCAGCCACAAGCCCCACATTGAGCCCTCTCTTGTTCCAGCACTTGGGATGGCTAGCTGGACCCTGCACTTGCTCTCTCACACACACCCCGCCCCCAGCCAGGGACTGAGTGCTCAGTTGTGGCAGCTACAGGATCCACACACTTGCCACCATATAAGACATGCCTTCTTCCCCTTCTGCCAAGATTGTAAGTTTCCTGAGGCCTCCCACGCCATGTGGAACTGTGAATCAATTAAATCTCTTTCCATTTTAAATTATCAATCTTGGATCTTTCTTTATAGCAGTGTGAGAACCAATTAATACACATATATCCAAAGTGCAATTGAGTTAAACAGAAGTTATCAAACGATCATGTTTGCCTACCACTCCGCGACTTCTCTCTCCTCCCATTTTTACTTTACATTTTCCAATATTTGGGAGGTGACAGCAGTGTCAAGAGAGCATGATGAAAGCCACTTTAGTGGCTGCTTCCACACTTTTAATAAATGAATGAATAAAATAATTCTATTCAACATTTAGTGATGGTCAAATGTAGTGCAGGCACTGTTAGGCTGAACCTCACAGTACTGAGTTGTTCTTTTCCCTTGCTTCAGATTTTATTTCCTAAGATAAAATTCTTTTGCTTAAGAGTCTTTCTTTTCTTTGGCTTTTTTTTTTTTTTTTTGAGATGGAGTCTCGTTCTGTCACCCGGGCTGGAGTGCAGTGGCTATCTCAGCTAACTGCAGCCTGTGCCTCCTGGATTCAGGCGATTCTCCTGCCTCAGCCTCCTGAGTAGCTAGGATTACAGGTGCCCACCACCACACCCAGCTAATTTTTGTATTTTTAGTAGAGATGGGGTTTTACCAGTTTGGCCATGCTGGTCTGGAACTCTTGACCTCAAGTGATTCACCCGTCTCAGCCTTCCAAAGTGCTGGGATTACAGGCATAAGCCACCATGCCCGGCCTAATTGCTTAAGAGTCTTTCATTTGTGTATTATGAATGATTTGCAACACACTTACACAAGTAGCACAGTGCCTGGAACATACTAAGTGCCCAATTCTTTTGACAGATCGTTTCCTTAGTGATCACTGATTAAGAGTTCTTTAAAAGTTCAAAGACAATAAAAATAGTATATTTTTGTGATTACTTCTTATTCTTACATAAATTTTAGTGAATTAATGAATTTAATATTTTTAAAGTGCCACAACTGACAAAGGTGACCTTCAAATGCTTGTGCCCACCCTTGTAGGGTGATCCTATGCATGTGTCAAATACAGCGAGTTTGAAATAGCACATTAAATTACATATTTGCAATTATCAGAGACCTTGGAATGTTTGCCTATTTGAGCCTCATTCTATCACTACATCACATGTTATTCATGTCCAATTTTGTTTTTTCATTCTCTTACCTTTTTTTTGTAATCCACATAGCCACAGTATATTTCTTTATTTGTTGCTTTCATCTTCTAGCTCAAGACTAAGACAATGTAAAGACACATGATGAAAAGAAATTTGGATTTGTAAACATAAACTCCTAGGTCTCAAGCATTCTCCAAGTTTGATTATGTTTCCCCCACCCAACAATGAGGAAAAAAGTGTTAGACTCAACATGCATAAATATTGAAAAAAATGACGTGCCTAAACTGACTGAATTTTTGTCACTTTTAATGGGAACTCATAACAATGACACAGCTTCGTTTATATATCATGGACTTAAAATACTGCCAACTGCACTTTTACTGAGCCTCTAAGTCATGTGTTGAGCATGCGAAGGTGAAGGATTCTATCAATTTTATTTCACTCTTCTCTTGGCCTCTGCATTGCACATCTCTGAATAGATTTTTCAAATAATCTCACTGAAATCGAGACTCTTAGAGTCCCCTCTGGCAGATTTATAAATCACATGCTTTAATAGAGACTTCTATATTCTGAACCTTCTCTATTTTTCTATTAGTTTGCACATAAGATTGTCGTCTACCTTTCAACTTCCATGAGCTATAAAGTTATATCCTTAAGCATAGTGTTCTGATTTTCTTCTGGATCAGCTAATTTAGCTCTTTACTTTTGTCATAAGAGTAACAATAATTTATTTTGGACTTCTGTATACAACTACTTCTAAACTTCCAAGATTTCTATTG
Source organism: Piliocolobus tephrosceles (assembly GCF_002776525.5). Taxonomy (NCBI): domain Eukaryota; kingdom Metazoa; phylum Chordata; class Mammalia; order Primates; family Cercopithecidae; genus Piliocolobus; species Piliocolobus tephrosceles. Next base: position 126,205,551 of record NC_045436.1, read on the forward strand.
CTGTTACAAATGACTGCGTATCTGTAACACTGATTATCCCAAAAACTTTTCTCTGAGCCTGCTAGCTAATAAAGCAATTGCTAGACCAAGGAACTTAACTTATGATAAATGGTCAAGTGCTTTAGGGTCGTTATCTATATAAAACAAAGAACCTTTCAGATAACCTTGTGGATACTTCAACACCTGGTAAAGGTATAAATAAATTTAATTGCCAAAGATCCACACTTAGGAAGATAAAAGGGGCAAAGGAGACTGAACCATACAGATAACACCACAAACTTCATTTAGCCATTAGATTGAACTTCACTCTTGCAGTTTCATCTCCTCCTTTTTTTTTTTTTTTTTTTTTTTTTTTTCTACAATGAAGTTTCTGAAAAGTAGTACAGCAGGCAAAGAAAATCTGCAGGAGACAGCAGAAGGAAAAGCAATTATTCTGAATACTCTACACATAAAATGAGTGAATATCTTTATTAAAAAAAAATCTAAGTTGGTGGTTGGCACATAGCTTTTGTTCCTGAAACAATGGCATAAACCTATTGCTCTGAATTTAAAAAAAAATAATAATAATGAGAAAGAAATTAAAAGTAAAATTGACCTAATCAACCCCAAAAGAAAGAGAACCTTGTAGAATCATTTATTTGAAAATCTATTTAAATATGTGACGATTTAGAAATCTGAAGTAGTATTATTTGGCAGCTTTTCTGGGCAAGACAAAATGAACTGAGTATAAAGATTAAAATGAAGCCAAACAATACATAAAATAAAGATCAATTCAGTTCCAATAACAGCATCTGACAACTTACAAACTCAAAGTAACTATTTTTGAAATTAAAAATATAAGCACAAGATTAAATTGAAAGGATACATACCATCTCAGTAAAATTTATGAATTGCTTCAAGAATAGGACTTGACTTCTTTTTAAAGGTTTAGTCAAAAATGTTTGTATTCATACAAGTTTATAACAGTGCTCTATTTCTATTTGATTTTTATCAGAACCACTATTAATATTAAAAAACCATTTCCTGTCGCCAAAGAACATATTCTTTTAGAATTTTCATATGCAATGAAATTGTTTGAAAATAGTTAATTCTTTGCCATTCCTCCAGGAACCACATTCTCTGTCAATCTAAAGGACTCATGTGGTGACATTCTATGTTCCAATTTCAATCTTAGTCACAAAGTCAAGCCTTCTAATTCTGTCATTATTTAATGATAGACAGATGATTTTGCACTCATTTGACCTTTACCAAGCTCTCTTGTTTGATTAGCAGCTCATTCCTGTTCTCTTATAATAAAAGGTAGAATGGATTAACCATTCAGAATTCAGAATATTGAAGTAGTTAAAGTATAACAACAGACCACTGCTGGCATTTAATGTAGACATTAAAATTCTAATGACTCATTCCCCTGTCGCAGATGAGGAAAAGAATAGAAATAGACATAACAAGGATCTGTTCTTCTGAAACTAATTATAACAGGAATTTGAGATGGTGAAGAATTCATCTATTCATGTAAATCAGTGTTTCCTCTAGCTTGGTAAAGAAGGCCCTGTGATTTACCAAAATTGAGGATTTCTGGACTCAGATTAGTTTAGGATTCAGTACTAAAAGAGTTCTTTTGAAGATAAAAAGACAGAGGGTGACGTGAAAAAAGAAAGAAAGGGGGGTTATAAACATAGGTATACCCTCCTGAGAGGCATAATTTTAGAAAAATTTTGATTTTTTTTAAAAAAACAGACTTTAAGGAAAAACGTTATAATCATTCTATGACAAGAAGTGAATGTCTATACAAAATGTTTCATTTTTTGTGTTATCATAATATAATCTCAGATATTAAACACTATTCTTATCCTACACTGTAGGAAATAATAGTTACAATAATTAATATGTATATTTCTTGAACCTAAGACAGGTTATTTGCAAGGCCCTAGTGATATCAGATGATAAATACAACATGTTTCCTGTCCTCTTGGAGCCTACAGTTGAGTTACGAAGAGATACATTAATCAAATAATCACACAAAGAAATATAGCATTGCCACTGTAATAAGAAATATGTTAGTCACACTGAGATTATTAAAATCTATAAGGTAAGGACCTGACCAAGATAGGGGGTCCCAGAAGGCTTAGCCAAGGAAGTCATGATTGATTGAAACTTGGAGGAAAGGGAAAGTTAATTGGTGAAGAGGAGAAAGGACTCCTGGTAGAGGGAGTCTCTGAAAATGGAAAGAGAGGAGAAAACACAGCAGTTGTGAGACTATGCGAGATCAATGTGCTTGGGCTGTACAAAGATTGAGGGAAGGATTTTGCATTAGATGGAGAAAAATAGGAACCAATTATATGCAAGGGTTTTTTTTTTTTTTTTTTTTTTTTTTTTTTGAGATGGAGTCTTGCTCTGTCGACCGGGCTGGAGTGCAGTGGCCCGATCTCAGCTCACTGCAGGCTCCACCTCCCGAGTTTACGCCATTCTCCTGCCTCAGCCTCTGGAGTAGCTGGGACTACAGGCACCTGCCACCTTGCCTGGCTAGTTTTTCTTTTTGTATTTTTAGTAGAGACGGGGTTTCACCGTGTTAGCCAGGATGGTCTTGATCTCCTGACCTCATGATCCGCCCGTCTTAGCCTCCCAAAGTGCTGGGATTACAGGCTTGAGCCACCGCGCCCGGCCAAAACAAGTTTATGTTATTATTAACTATAACCACTCTGCTATGCAATAGAATTAGGGAACTTACTCCTCTTGTCCACCTGAAACATTGTACTTTTTGGCAATCATCTTCCCATATCTCACCCTCTCCCAAGCCCCAGATAACCATCACTCTAGTCTCTGAGTTCCACATTTTTAGATTCTACATATAAATGAGATCATGCATCATTTGTCTTTCTGTACCTAGCTTATTTCACTTAGTATAATATCATCCAGGTTAATCCATGTTGTTGGAAATAACAGAATTTTCTTTCTTTGTAAGGCTAAATAGTACAGAGTGTGTGTGTGTGTGTGTTTCAAAGAAAAACTCCCAAACTGCATTTTTCTTTTGCCTCACTTCACCACAATCATCAACACAGAAGACAACTTCTGTGACCAAAGGCGTGGGAGTTTTTCCACATACACCAAGCAGTGGACACCAGTTGGGTGTCCTTCAACCCAGTTTTAGCACCATCTACCCAGAGAGAGTGTCAGAATTCACAAGTCGAGGGCTCAGTCTCACAAGACCGCCGCCCCCTCCTTCCCTCTAGTCACATGTTTGGGACTCTAGAAATTCTGACTGACTGGCTTCAAGGTGGAGTTTCTACAACCTTCTCTTTGAGTTCAGTTAATATGCTAGAGCAGCCTAACGAAGTCAGGGCAACATTTACTCACACTTACTGGTTGAGTAAGGAGATCTTAAAGGACAAATAAACAGCCAGATGAAGAGACACATGTGGTTAGGTCTGGAGGGTTCTGGAGTGCAGGAGCTTCTCTCCTCGTGGAATTAGGGTGTTCCACCCTCCTGGCATGTAAAGGAGTTCTTCTTTACCTTTCTGTCAACCTCCGTGTATCCAGCTTTCCAGAAGCTCCCCAAACCCTGTCCTTTGGGCCTTTTACAGAGACTTCATTTATTGTCCATGATGGAAGCATGGATAACCATGTTGAAGTGTGATTGGTCAAAAAGAATATAATCTAAAGTCTCTGAGGCCAGTATGTTGAGATTCTTCTCTACCTCTCTGTGCAGAGTTGCTTCCTCCAGAGAAGTAAGCAGGAGTCTCTGGAATGAGGGTCTTATGACCCACAGTCGGATTAGAGTCCTGCCTTAGGCAAGTGAAAGAGGGACACAAAAGGGTCAGAGAGACAGGTTTTGTTTCCTGAGTTCTGCTTCTGAGGCTTTAAGTGCCTCAACATCATAACAAAAGACTGTAACAATGGTTATGGGAGTTATGAGCTATGACCCAAGGCTGAAAACCACTATACAAATATAATCATAATATCACAGTGTATATATACCACATTTTCACTATTCATTCATTCACTGATGGTTGCTTCTTCGTGTTGACTATTTTGATAATCCTGCCAGAAACATGGCAGTACAGATATCTTTTCCACATAGTGATGTCATTTTCATTGAATATATAGCTAGACACAGAATTGCTAGATCATATGGTACTTCCATTTTTAATTTTTTGAGGAATCTCCATATTAGTTTCCATAGTAACTGGAGTAATTTACATTCCCACCAAGAGTTTACAAGGGTTCCCTTTTCTCCACATCACCAGCAATTATGTTTTGGCTTTGTGATACTAGACATGATAGCGGATGTGAGGTAATATCTTGTTTGGTTTTAATTTTTATTTCCCTGATGATTAGTAATATCGAGCATTATTTTCATGTACATGTTGCCCATTTATATGCCTTCTTTCGACAAATATCTAATCAACTTATTTGTTTTCTTGCTATCGAGTTGTTTTATTTCCTTATATGTATTTTGGGTATTAATTACTCATCAGATATATGATTTACAAATATTTTCTCTTATGCTGTATGTTGTCTCCTCACTCTGTTGATTGTTTGCTTTGTTATGCAGAAATGTTTTGGTCTGATGCAATCCTATTTGTCTAGTTTTGCTTTTGTTGCCTATGCTTTGAGTCATATTCAACAAATCATTACCAAAACTAATGTCAAAAATCTCTTTTTTTGGCCAGGCATGGTGGCTCACGCCTGTAATCCCAGCACTTTGGGAGGCTGAGGCAGGCAGATCACGAAGTCAGGAGATCGAGACCATCCTGGCTAACACAGTGAAACCCCGTCTCTACTGAAAATGCAAAAAATTAGCCGGGCGTGGCGGCGGGCGCCTGTAGTCCCAGCTACTTGGGAGGCTGAGGCAGGAGAATGGCGTGAACCCGGAGGCGGAGCTTGCAGTGAGCCAAGACTGCACCACAGCACTCCAGCCTGGGTGACTGAGCGAGATTCCGTCTCAAAAAAAATAAATAAATAAAAATAAAAAAATTTCTTTTTGCATATTTTCTTCTAGGAGTTTTATAGTTTCAGGTCTTATGTTTAAATCTTTAATTCATTCTGAATTAATGGTGTCACATAAGGATCCAATTTGGTTCTTCTGCATGGGGATATTGTTTTCTCAGCAGTATTTATTTAAGAGAATCTTCTTTCCCTATTGTGTATTCTTGGTACCTTTTTTAAAGATCAATGACCATAATTGCCTGGATTTATTTATAAGCTCTCTATTCTGTTCCATTGGTCTGTATGTCTATTGTTATGCTATTCTTATGCTGGTTTTGTTTGTTTGTTTTTGTTTTAGAGACAGGGTTTTCTTTGGCTGCCCCACGTGGTAGAGCTCAAACGATCCTCTTGCCTCAGCCTCCTGAGTAGCTAGGACTACAAGTATCTACCAGCACACCTGGCTATTTTTTTTTTTTTTTTTTTTTTGGTAGAGATGGAGTCTCACTATGTTGCCCAAGCTGGGCTCAAACTCCTGTTCTCATGTGGTACTCCCACCTTGGCCTCTGAAAGCACCAAGATTATAGGCTTGAGCTACCATGCTCAGCCCCCGTGCTGTTTTGATTATATTAGCTTTGTAGTATATTTTGAGATCAGGTAGTATGATGACTCCAGCTTGTTCTTTTTGCCCAAGGTTGCTTTGACTATTAGATTCCAGAGGTTTTCCTTATACATTTTTATTATTTTTTTCTCTTCTTACTGGATGATTTCAAATAATCTGTTTCCGAGTTTCCTTATTCTTCTTGTTGTTCTCATTTTGTGTTGAAGCTCTGTATTGGATTTTTTAGTTCTGTCATTGTAGTCTTCAGCTCCCAAGTTTCTGTTTGTTATTGTTTGTTTTTGTTTGTGTTTGTGTGTGTTTTACATTTTTCCATCTCTTTGTTGCTCTTTTCCTTTTGTTCTTATATTGTTTTCCTGCTTTCATTAAATCATTTATCTCTGTTCTTGTAGCTCACTGAGCTCCTTTAGAACATTTATTTTGAATTCTTTGTCAGGCAATTAGTGAATCTTCAATTCTCTGGAATTAGTTACTAAGTGTTTACTGTGTTCCTTTGGTGGTGTCATGTCTCTGACTCTTCATGATTTCTGTAACGTCATGTAGTTCTCTACACACTTCAAAAAGCAGTCTACTCTTCCAGACTTTTTGAACTGGATTTATATATGAAAATCTTTATAAAAGAATTTTACTTGTCAGGGTTGAGGGGCACACTGGAGTGTGCTGTTGCACCTGGTCTAGTGGTAGGGGGCACTAAGTATGGAGGTATGCATAGGTTGGGGAGGTGTAGTGTCTTGGGTGTTCAGGTAGTTAGGGTCTGTGACACTGGCAACTGCATGATTCTTGGTGGCAAGAAATATAGAGTTTTACAGTAGTTGCAAGAGCTGCTGGGGTCCTAAGCAGTGTCTTTGAGTCCAACAGCCGAAGACCAGAGTTGGGGCCAGTGGTGTTCCTGTGCTGGAATATGGAGGCTAGCTCCAGCACATGTGTAGTAGCAGGGGCCAGCTGTAGGCACTCTCACAGTGGCAAGGGCTAGGGTCATGAGCAGGGACCCTGGCTGACTGCAGGTTCATGTGCTGGTGGGAACTGGAGCTATGTCCAAGCACAGCTATAGGAGTTAGGGCTGGCAGCTTGCATGTCAGTAGTTGCAGGGGCTAACTGGAGGCTGTGGACAGGAGTTAGGCCAGCTATGTGTGGCTGTGTTACTGTGGAGACCAAGGTTGGCTTTGGGCACATGCACACATCCATAGCTGCAGAGGTCCTATGCGGGGAAGCATGCAGCAGTGAGAGCTGGTAATAGAGGTCAGATGACTACATCTGTGTACTCAGCTGCAGGAACTGGAGCTGCACCCGTAAACGCAGTGATCAAGGCCAGAAATGGGAGTTGGACCCAGCTGCTTATATATACACAGCTGTGGGAGCCAGGACTAGTGTTATATACGAACCTGGCTACAGGCATATGTGCTGCAGTGGGAGCCAAGGGCAGGGCCTGCAGTGTGGTCCCAGGACCATTTTCAGGGATGTGTAGTGTGGCTGCTCTGGGTCCCTGGCCCAAGGCACCTGTTATGACAGCAGCTGGTGTGGTTCCTGGGAGGGAGACAGAAGATGAGCAGTGGCTCAGGCACCTGGAAACCGCAAAAGCAAAAAGCTGTGGAATCCCGCATGGCAAAACCTGCAGCGCATCCATTGAGGCTGTGTTGGTTGTTGATTTCTTCAGTAGCAAAAGCTGCTAATGACTATGACAGCGAACACTGCGAAGTCCTCAGCAGTGAAACCTGCAGGACGTGCACAGTAACCATAAGGACTATTGAGGTCCTCAGTGGAGGAGGTTGCTGGACTGTGTGCAGAGCAGGGCATTGGGGACTTTAGTAGATTCTGCCTTGGTGGCTTGTGCTGATAGAGCACATCCATCTTCTTTGTTTCTGGTTGTCTCCAGACATCACAGATAATACCAGTCTCCTTAGCAATCCGGATGAGGTGAAAGAAAATACGTTTGTTTGAGCAGTGCCTTGAAAGACTGGGGAAACTAGTTGTTCACACCATATTCCTTTTCTTTATGAGAGAAAATCGAGAGCTTGGGTGTTCCCTTTCTGTGTTGAGCAGTACAGATCTGGGGGATGGGATGATGTAGGCAAAAGAAAACACTTTTATCTATTTTGTGTGGTTATTTTAGTTTTTTTTTTTTTTCTTCGAGAGGTATGGCTATAGCTTCCTAAGTGGACTCGTTAGCCCTTCTAGAGTTGTTTTTATTTTCATACAGCAGTCTAATCATTATTCTTTGTGGGGAAAATAAAGGCTGAGGTTTCCTACTCCACCATCTTACAGATAAGAAAACAAAAATAACTCTATGGTTAAAAAAAATTCCAAAAACTTCATTTAAAAAAACTATTTTAGATTGAATTATTGTCGTGATTCTTCTCCCCTACCTGCACTCACACTATTGTCATGGCCTCATGATGGATGTACTTACTCAATTCTTGAATTTGGGCTTGGTCAAATGACTTTCTTTGACCAAAGGTTTCTGTATAGAAATCACAGTTTGCCAGTGTCAAGCCTGAGTCTTAGGAGGATGCACATATTTGTGCTTATTCTCTTGTACCTCTGCCAGTGATATGAAAGGAAGAAATATCTCTGGCAACCTCTCTGACACAAGGAGAATGAAAGACACTGAAGCTGGAGCACCCACCCTGCCTTCAGTTCCTAACTTGGAAGCAGGACGCTAACTACCATGGACTACAAAGTGCTACCAGTTGAGTCCAACCAATATTAGCCAAGCCCCCAAAGACACACAGATGTACAGGAAGATATGAGTGTTGCTTTAATTCACTGAGTGTTGGGGTGGTTTTGTACAGAACATTGCTGTGATTTCTCAGAATCTTTAATATGCTAGGAGTCTTAGGATGCTTCCTTTGGAGGTGGAGTTCTCTCAAGCAGCACTGGGAAATGCTAGATTAGAATAAGGTATATCAGTCAGAAATAATCTTTTTCTCTAAGTCTATCTTAGTTTAATATGCCTTCATTTTTCTGAACAGCAAATGAGCATATTCATATATGCCATATGTTATAGAATGTTGAATAGGTTGCTTCCTATCTACTTGAAAATTTTGGCTAATTCCCCAGAGCTACAGATAGTAGGTAATATATTACACTCACATTAAAAGAGAGCTACAAACATATTCCCACAAAGCTTGCTAACAAATGATTAAATTGGTCCTTCAGCTACCAACTACCATCACCCACTTCTAGTCTTCGTTAAAAGTGGCTGGAATATACACTGAGGAAATTACTTAAAGGAAATACATATGAGTGGAGAATGCTATGATCTCTCCCTTTCCTACTCCCATGGGTAGGGTTTGTCTCTCCACTGCCCCCCAACCACCAAGTGAAGAGAGATGCTCAAGAGAATCATTCCTAATGATAGTTATTATCTGTAAAAGGGATGATAAGCATCTCTCTCCCTAACTGCCTGTGATGCCAGTTAAACTGCAAGGATGTAGGGTATGGAAGAATTCTTAGGAATAACTGGATTAGATCCCAAGATTTGTGAGCATATATGAAGATAAAGATTGGAATATACTTCTCTTGGAAAATTCACTGGACAACATGCAAGCCTTGGTAACATCCATCTTCCAAACATCTTCTGAAATCCAGGTGGAGGTTCTCAAACCCCAATTCTTGATTTCCGTGCACTAGCAGACTCAATATCATGTGAAAGCTGCCAAAGCTTGAGTTTTGCACCTTTGAAGCCATGGCCCAAATTCTTTGTTGGCCTCTTTCAGCCAGGGCTGGCGTGGCTGGGACACAGGGCACCAAGTCCGTAGGCTGCACACAGCACGGGGATCCTAAGCTGGGCCAATAAAATCACTTTTTTCTCCAGGTCTCTGTGCCTGTGATGGGAGTGGCTGCTGTGAAGACCTCTTACATGCCCTGGAGACATTTTCCCCATTGTCTTGGGGATTAACATTCGGCTTCTCATTACTTAGGCAAATTTCTGTAGCCGGATTTAATTTCTTCTCAGAAAATGGGGTTTTCTTTTCTATCGCATTGTCAGACTGCAAATTTTCCAAATTTTTTTGCTGTTTCCCTTATAAAACTGAATGCCTTTAACAGCACCTAATCACCTCTTGAATGCTTTGTTGCTTAGAAATTTCTTCTGCTAGATACCCTAAATTATCTCTCTCAAGTTCAAAGTTCCACAAATCTCTAGGCAGGGGCAAAGTGCCATCAGTTTCTTTGCTAAAACATAGCAAGAATCACCTTTGCTCCAGTTGCCAACAAGTTCCTCATCTCCATCTGAGATCACCTCAGACTGGATTTCATTATCTATATTGCTATCAGCATTTTGGTCAAAGCCATTCAACAAGTCTCTAGGGAGTTCTAGACTTTCCTACATGTTCCTATCTTCTTCTGAGCCCTCCAAGTTTTTCCAACCTCTGCCTGTTACCCAGTTCCAAAGTCGCTTCCACATTTACAGGTATCTTTAAAGCATCGCCCCACTCTACTGGTACCAATTTACTATATTATTCTGTTTTCACGCTGCTGATAAATACATACCCAAGATTGGGCAATTTACAAAAGAAAGAGGTTTAACTGGACTTAAGTAATACATGGCTGGGGAAGCCTCACAATCATGGCGGAAGGCAAGGAGGAGCAAGTTATGTCTTACATGGATGGTGGCAGGCAAAGAAAGAGAGAGTTTGTGCAGGGGAATTCCTCTTTTTAAAACCATCAGATCTCATGAGACTTATTCACCATCACAAGAACAGCACAGGAAAGATTTGCCCCCATAATTCAATCACCTCTCACTGAGTCTCTCCCACAACACATGGAAATTCAAGATGAGATTTGGGTGGGGACAGAGCCAAACCATATCAGCCCTCTGTGCTTATTATATTATTTTATAATTAGAATCCTTAACATATTTCCTCTTAGAACAATTTTAAGTGTATAATAGACTATTGTTCTCCATTGGCATTATGGTATACAATAGATCTTTAGAATTTATTCATCCTTTATAACCGTACATTATATTTCATTCTCCTTTTTCCCTGTGGGCATAGAAGTACTTACAAGCCAAGAAGATATTTCTCAGTATTCTATTCTGCAGGCTTGGGGAAGACATGATGTGAGTCATGTAAAATTGTTCTTACCATTTTCAATGCACCTTATTTGTTTGTTTCTTTCTGTGCTCCATCCAGTTGCTGTAATTTCTCACCTGGATTCCAGAGCTCTCATGAAGATATTTTCATCCATGGATGGTTGTTAAATCTGTGTTTCTATAAAAGAGCTGGAACATCTTATTTAACTAAGACTTTTTGTGTATAGAACTTTCTTTTAAAGGACCTAAGTTGTCTAGTTTTTGTGATTTATTTCCTTTGTTTTGTGCTGTAAAAGTCCTCTCTATAATACAATTTGAAATTTACTTATTTTTTATCATTTTGTTTTTCCTTTTTCTTTTTTGTTTTATGTTATTTTTGAATAGTAATTCTATACCTGGTTATGGTCCTCATATAAAATACAAAGAAAAAGATATTGGCATGCTGAAAGAGTAGTTTATGTCTTTCTGAAATTTGACTGCCCAATTTTCTCTGTTTGAGAATGCAGACAACTGTGTAAACTGTTTATATTCTTTAATAAAAATTTAAAGACTCTGTTACTCTCAGGAAATCCAAAAACTGTGTGTCTCCCACATTGTTTGTGAAGACTAGCTATCCATAGAGCTTTGCAACCATAGACCTTACCAATTCCGTTAACAACACGGAATGCATTCCTAATGAGTGGTAGTGTGTATTGTGGTCATGTTTGATATGATTTGATAGTCTAAGGTCATTTCTCAGAAGAAAGAAGAAATAGTCCATTGAATAAATATTTTCTTTCATCTTCTAGTTATGAAAGATTTTACTCTACCTTTTTCTTATTTGGATTTACTCATAATTCAGTACCTTACAACATTCTGGTATTACACCAGAAAGCAATCCTAAAAATAGTCAAAGATGAAGAGCTGAGTAGGAAAATTTTGCCTCATTGTCTTTAACAAGAGAACTGTTTCTGACACGTCTTAAATAGCAAAAGAAAACTGTCGAGGGCCTCTCAGCTAAAAGATTCCCAGGGGCTTCACCAAAATGCCTTAGTATCCTAAATAACAGGACTTTTGTCTAGTTTGTAGCATATGTTTCTTATATTTTTCTTGATTTGTGGGGTCTGCGAAAATCAGTAACACCTAATTCCATTGTAGCGTTGAGGAAATAAATCCAATACAATGGATAAACCATAAAAATGGTTAAAATCATAACTGTATATGTGCAACAGAGGCCTAATGGAAGGGTCAAATCTGTGAGCACACTGTGAACTCTGGCTTGTCATTTATTTTAATGCAAAATGTATGGCCTCCTTGTGAAAGTACCGTGAATTCTGACAGTTAACTTCAGAATCAACCAAGAATCTATACAGGGTAGGCACCAGAAATTCCCTTTGTCTTATTTTACCACAATATACACATTAAAACAAGCAGCAAATTTATGAAATTTACCTCCTAAGAAATGTTTAAGCTCATCCACTCTATTCCACTTGTCATTTTTGGGATGAAGCCACCATTCTGTCTCAACTATATTAATGTAATAGACTCCAAGCTACTTTACCCAGTCCATCTCCAAGCTTGCCATTTAATCTAGCCATACAAGTTAAAGAAAGATCTTCCCAAACACCAGTCTTGCAATAGCACTACATTTCAGGGGCTCCATTTTGCTCTTTTCTTTTCTTTTTTTTTTTTTTCTGAGACAGAGTCTTGCTCTGTTGCCCAGGCTGGAGTGCAGTGGCATGATCTCAGCTCACTGCAACCTCCACCTACTGGGTTCAAGTGATTCTCCCATCTTAGCCTCCCCAGTAGCTGGGACTGTAGGCCTGCACCACCATGCCCAGCTAATTTTTGTATTTTTAGTAGAGACAAGGTTTCACCATGCTGGTCTCCAACTCCTGACCTCAGATGATCTGCTCACTTCGGCCTCCCAAAGTGCTGGGATTACAGGTGTGGGCCACCGTGCCTGGCCCCATTTTGCTCTTCGTATCAAATCTAATTGTCTTAAAATACTCTCAAAATCCTCAGGATCTGGCTAATCTCTCCAGTCTTCTCTCTTCTCAGTACTTGAAATGCTTCAGCCATCCCAAAATTCACTCAGAACTTTACACATGCCATACTCTTTTATTCTCCAGGTTTTTGCTTCAGACTTTTCTTTCCTCTTTGAAAACTGTATTCTCCCTGCAGCCATCAGTCCTACCCATGTTTGCACACATCCTTTGTCTATGGACAGCTGATAAGTCTCACCTTACCAACCACTTTCTCCAAGAGCCATCCTCACACTCTCCAAATCAGAGTTAATTGCCCTCCAATAGGTTACCCACCGTACCCTGAATCTCTAGCATATCATCCTAGATGATAATTACCTGCTTTTTTAAATTTCCTGTACCTAATTGTGAACTTCTTGGGCAGAGACTGTAGCTTTCATGTTCATCAGCATAGGCATGATGTGTACTAGATGTTTAATCATTATTCATGTCCTAGCTCAGTAGAAAACTCATCCTGTCTTTGGCAAAAGGTGAAGTTTTCATCTTGAACAGCTTCTGTTAATGAGGCAGCTGATGGTAATATTCTCCAATGAAACCCCAGGGAAATCTGCTTGAAGCGACTTGTGAGAGAAGGCTGTAAGAGATCTATAGATGCCAATTAATTATGGAGTGTACATTAGACCTGGTTAAAAATATATATATATAGAAATGCAAGTGAAGAGGAGGGCTCAAATACTGGGTCAGAATATCAGGATGATGAAGGGAGAAAGAAGCCCTGCCTTGCATACATGGTTGAGGACTCATGATGATGAACCAACTCAGTCTCAGTGCCAGAGCTGGATACATCAAGAGCAGAGCCATGATGTATCAATAATACAGGAAAATGCAAGGTGGATATTTTTGCAGATCAAAGGATGAAAAGTGAAAATCAGGAAATAGGCAGAAAAGAAGATTTAAAAGTACCATAGAATGCAGACGTGCTTACTTAGAATTATGTGAAGGAAAAGAAGGGATTGGGTGTCCTTGGAATCCCAGTATTCCACAAGGTGAGGCTCAGAGAGAAAGGCAATTTCCACCCTTATTGCTTTCGTAATTGACATTCTTTGAATAATATTGATAAAGTTTGGCTGTGTCCCCACCAAAATCTCATTTTGAATTGCGGCTCTGATAATCACCGCATGTCATGGAAGGAACCTAATGGGAAGTAACTGAGTCATGGGGATGGATTTTTCCTATGCTGTTCTCATTCTAGTGAATAACTCTCATGAGAGCTGATTGTTTTATAAAGGGCAGTTCCCCTGCACACACTCTCTTACCTGCTGCCATGCAAGATGTGCCTTTGCTCCTCCTTCACTTTCTGCCATGATTGTAAGGCCTCCCCAGCCATGTGGAATTCTGAGTCCATTAAACCTCTCTTATTTATGAATTACCAAGTCTCGAGCAATTCTTTATAGCAGTGTGAGAACGGACTAATACAAAAATATCACACAACAGTGTAGTTTTGAAGGAAGCATGTGACCCCAATGTGTATAACTATAAATTCACCTCTTTCACAATAACGGTAACTTGCGGCACTTATTGAGTAAGCATTTACTTAAAGGCAGTGTAAAGTACTTACGTGCATCATCATATTTATGGTAGGATGAATAATGGTGCCTAAAATTATCTGCATCCTAATCCCAGAACCTACAAATGTTTCCTTATATGGCAAAAGAAACTTTAGAATGTCATTAAACTAAATATGTTGATGCACACATATGTTTATTGTGGCACTATTCACAACAGCAAAGACTTGGAACCAACACAAATGCCGATCAATGATAGACTGGATAAAGAAAGTGTGGCACATATACATCATGGAACACTGTGCAGCCATAAAAAAGGATGAATTCATGTCCTTTGCAGGGACACAGATGAAGTTGGAAACCATCATTCTCAGCAAACTATCACAAGAACAGAAAGCCAGACACCACATGTTCTCACTCATAAGTGGGAGTTTAACACATGGACACAGGGAGGGGAACAGCACACACTGGGGCCTGTCAGGGACTTTGAGGCTAGAGGAGCGATAGAATTGGGTGAAATAGCTAATGTAGGTGATGGGTTGATGGGTGCAGCAAACCACCATGGTATGTGTAGACCTATGTAAGAAAACTGCACCTTCTTCACATGTACTCCAGAATTTAAAGTATAATTTAAAAACAACAAAAAAAGTATGTTGAAATGGGAAGTCAATCTTGGATTATTTGAGTGGGCTGTAAATATAATCACAAGGAATGTAGGTGGTCACTAGCAGTTGAAAAAGTGGGAAAACAGATTCTACTCCTCAGAGCCTGCAGAAGAAGCCAGCCCTACTGACACCTTGACTTCAACCTAAAGAAACTGTTAAGAATTCTAAGTTCTAGAACCACAGGATAACACATTTGTGTCATTTTATGGCACTAAGTTTGTGTTAATTTGTTACAGTAGCAACAGGAAAGTAATACTGCACTTACTCCTCATAACTACTCAATGTAGAAACTGTCATTATCCCTTTACATATGTGAGGAAAAGGAGGTACAGAAAAGTTAACTAAGTTGACGGAAGTAGAATCCAGTCCAGGCAGTTGGATTCAAAAGTCCTTGTCTTTAGCCACCAGGAATTTGCTATATTCCTGATAAGAAAACTGACTGGCTTGCTGTGTATACATCTATGGTCCATCCAACCACACATGGGTTTTTAAATTAATCAGTTTCATAAATATTCAAAAACGAAAATGCACATTTTTAAAGGGAAACTGGAAATGATTTCAGCCATTTTTAATTTTCTGAGAAACATTATGAGAAATAATCCTGCAGAAGGAACTAGCCCTGCTGACACCTTGACTTTAATATTCCAGATTATTTCTCATAATGAAGAATAATTACTCCTTCTACTGTAACAAAGATTTTGAAAAACTATCCAAAGACATTAATTCATTAGCTATTGTCATCACATTATTACTGTATTCACACAAATAATATGCTCAATTGTAATTAATATATGAGTCTGTTCCAAGAAAAAAAAAAAGCTATAAAGACAATGTATAATGTGCATAGTTGAGTATTAGAGATTTGAACTTAACAAGTTAGCAGACATGAATTTAAGCAGCACATTTACTCCTTAGAGTGTAACCTTTAGCAAGCAATTTAACCTCCGTTGATTCCCTTATCTATCAAATGTGGAGTTTACCCTATCAGCCACCTTCCTTTTCTAAGATTCTGTGTGTCTGTGATTCGATTTGTTCTTCAAGCTTGTTGGTGACACTGGATTTTTCCATATAAAAAATTACATCTTTGCCCTGTCCTCAGCATACTATTCCAAATTTGATTCTAAGCAGAAATCCATCCTTTTGGCCTGTTAGTAACTTCTTTTAGCCTGTTGGTACTCTTTGACTTAATAGCAGACAGAAGCATTTCTAGTGTCATTTCCTGTGGAACCAAAATATGATGAAGGAGGTGGAGGAGCATTAAGTATCTTCAAACACTTTTGCCTAATATCTCCCTAATCCTCAAAATAACCCTTGAAAATAAGTGTACCCTCCTAGTTTAATAGATGAAGAATGTAAGAGACTATTTAATAAGGGTTTTTAAGTTAAAAGTGGTAAATGTCCTGACCACCAATCCTTGCATTTTCCACAATTACATACTATATCGTATAAAAGTAATAATAGCTTCTATATGTTGAGTACTGTAGAAGATTTAATTTTCTAAAGATAATCACACAATATATGCACCCCCATCCCACACGCCGTTTTCATAATGTGAATGAAAATTCTCCCATCAATAGATCGGGTTCCATTTTTCTTCTACTTGAATCTAACAAGGGCTTGTGGCTGCCTTAACCCACAGAGCATGGCAGTACGATGTCATATGACTTTGTAAGCTAGGTTATATAAAGGATGCAGCTTCTACTTGGTGCTCTCTCAAGGGAATTACCCTAGCAACCCAGCTTGCTGTGAGGAAGCTAAAGTAGCCCTCACTTAGAGAGCTGATGTTCTGAGATATTAAGGCCCTCACATGACAGCTAGCATCAACTCTAGATATATTAGTTGATTATTTCTTCAGATAATTCCAGCCTCCATCTTCAAGTCTTCCAGCTGAGGCCAAAGACATTGCAGAGCAGATATGAAAATTGAAGTATTAAAATGTGCCCTGACTTGCAGACTCACAAAATCCACGAGCATGGGTGTTTCATACCATTATATTTTGGATAATTTGTTAGGCATCCCTGGAATAAATATGTATCATGTGCACAGTACCTTAAATTCTTGCCAGATTGCAGGCGTGAAAACAGTCTCCAAGAGATTATGTGACTCACACTGAACCACACAGTTAGTACATGAAGACTAACTTAATCTTCAGATGAATCTCAAGGGATTAAAACACAGGTTGTGTTTTATTTCCAAAACTTATAATGCTGAATTATCTCCTAAGAGAAATCCAATTTGGAAGTTGTTGAACTTTAACTTTATGGATACACACTAGCCTATAGAAAAATACCACATTTTAGTACAACATTAAATTTTTGATATTTGATAAATCTAAGACCATTCTATATATGCAATCTGATACACTAATAAACAAATGAATAAAATATGCTTTGGGGAAGACCACATTATTTCTAGGTCATTTATAGCTTGCACCCACTTTTATTTGTTAATTTATCTATTTTCATTGACTTTAAGTTACATTTTTATGTTTATTACATTTGACTATATACATTTTTTAAGTTGGGGGGGTGATGAGAAATACATCAATTAATATATGAATGTAGCAATACATTAACATTATACTTCAAGTGCATTGAATAATTTGACTACACCAAGAGTAATTTCAAATAAGCCCTTTAAGCAGAGGTGGACCATTGCCTATCCAAAAACCTTTCTGTCTTTGTCCTTGCTCACAGAAATATGATTTTGCTTGATATTTAATACCCCCTTCAATTCTGAGGAGAGATTTCTTCCAAATATAAGTAAAATGAATTCTGCTAATCTAAATATTCTTGTTTTCCTGGAAAAAATATTTTAAAGAAATTATATGATAATGTGAAGAAGAAACCTCTCAAGTAATATTTTAAAGCAAAACTTAAAATTCACTGTGTAGATACAATGTATATCCTATAAATGTTTTCCTTGCAACCTCAATAATCATTACAAAAAAGTCTTTAATCTTGTATATTTCTATTGCTTAAGACCTGATGTCATTTCCCCTGTACCTTAAGGGTAGTTTATTTGAAAGGACTCTTCCTTTTAAAAATGAAGTCACTGAAACACTAAGTAAACCCCAAAAGAGTACTTTGTTCTGAATATTTATTTTAAATTTCCCCCATAATATGACTTCTGCATTTCCTCTCTGAATTCAGGCAATTTTTCAATTTTTTAAAAACTCTCTGTGGAAATAGGCCAATAATTTTTCTGTGAGATTAAATGTTGACCTTCCTTTCTTTAAACATGAAAGAATATAAGTGCTGGTCAATAGAACTAAATCTTTGCTATGCCTTCTCAACAATAATGCACAGAGTTTCTTCTAGGGGAACTTTCTCCTTAAAGTAAATTAAGTAGTATAATTGGTGCAAAAGAAATACGAGACCACTTTTAAGATATTGTGCCTTTTAGTAGTAATTTAATAAATTCAAAAATGCCAGCTTACTTCCTGAGAAATTTTTGTCACTGATAGAATCTGGTTCACAATGAATGAAATGGCAGGCATTTTTTAAACCAGACATATGTTTCCAATAACACTCTTGTATATGCAGTGCAGTGTTTTAAATGTAGATGAGGTACCCTGGTGACATCATTCTTTAAACTCTCTTTAGGTAAACCAGATGGCTGGCTTGTATGCAGTAAGAACGCCATTAAACTGTCCAGAGAGAATAGTTTAATCATCTTTAATAATGTCACTAATACCCAACATGTGTATTTTTAAATGGGTAATTAATTGTATTGAAAAAGCTGATGTCACAAAATCTGTTTCAGACACTTTTCATTTAAAGTAAGTGATAAAAGTTGCAAGGTTTTTAAAAAACACACAAACAATAGTCTTGAAAACAACAATCAATATGTAAAATATCTATATACTAGCTAGTGATTTGTTACCACACTACAAAATCAATACTATTAAAATTTGTGCCATACTACACATCGATAGTATTTTGTTACCTACTATCAATCAATAGCTACAATTTAGTTTTTATGTTGAAAAATAAAAAGAAAATAAGTTTCTAAAGAAGTCTGGAGATTAAAAAGAAAACAAACATAAAGGTAGAACATAGAAGGAAAAACAGGCAAGGAGAAGCAGGATTCAAGTTTATCCATTCATTAAATTTTAGAGCCTAGAACTCTGACAAATGAATCTTGTCTCCATGGCTTTCTTATGCATTCTACACACAGGGTTTCATGGGAAGAGATTAGCTTCTTATGATGATGTAATGAGTCTAATTGAGGTTGGAGCTGGAGGAATCCAAGTAAATTGAGTTGATCCAATGAAAAAGAAAAGTAAAAACATATTCTAAATTTGATACTTGAGATTTCTATCTATGTAATTACATTATAATTAATGCTTTGCCCCGAGACTTAAACAACGAGCTTCCTTCCATCCCTGAACTTAAAATATTAGAAAGAAAGTTGAGCAGAATAAAATACACAAACTTAGAAGAGGTTTGGTAAAGAAGGTATGTCCTTTAATTGACAATGTTAAAAAGGAATTTAACAGCATTTAAAATATATATTCAATGATACATTTTAATTCGTATTTCCAAAGAATGGGCTAGATTTTATTTTTCTGAGAGTGTTGTAAATCCTTACTTATTCTTATATAAAATATAAAATACTATTTAAAACACTTCAGTTGAATAATCTATCCTTAGATTCTAATAACTATTCAGAATGTTAAAATTCTATTATTTACCAGTTCTTAGAACACCTTCAATTCCATTGTATAATTAAAATTGTGTGGTATCTTGCTGAATTATCTTGAGGAAAAAAATAGGGAGAAGCTCGAGTTACCTTGATGGTAAGAAGAGAAATTATCCTGATGATGGTGTTGGAAGAAAGAAACATGTATGACTCATGGCAACAACTGTGCTTCTATTTTGTCTGCAGGAGGCATGTGTGCTGAGTTGTTCTTTGTCTCATTTACAAAGGTATTGAAAAAAGGCCTCATATGTCCACTCTAGAACTGTACAGTTCTCCCACTAATGGCATGAGTTAGTCTAATACAGAAATGGATTGTTAACAGAACAACCTAGCCTTACATTTAAATTTACCTTTAACAATTAATCATAATTGGAAATAAACATATTTTGATCTTTAACCTCTAAATCGATCTTTCAGTTCATTTCAAACTTGAGAAAATAGGAATAGCCTTATTTATAGTCTGCTATAACTCCAAAATAAAGAATTCAATGTGTTTTTATGTGAAATACATTCTACCTAAATTTTTCATCTTAGAAAGTATACGAGATGAGACATAAGAAATGAAATATTGAATCAGAATAATATTCTGCCTAACCCCTTGTCTTACAGAGATATTAAAGGCTATTTGCAAAGTTTTTTTTTAAAATGAGTTTTAATGAGATCAAAAATTATCTTTGTGATTATAAGGAGGCATAAATTTATCACATAACTTTCTAACCTAGAGTTTTGGACCTAAAATGTTGCATAGGATATCTGTGGCAAATCTAATATTGAATTAGAAAGTTAGAGTTCTATTTATGGAAAGAAATTTGGCAAAAATATATGTAAACATCACCAAACAATGTTTTCCATGTTGACTTTTCTCTCTGCTTAGCTGTTTCTGACATTGTATGTATACCACGGTGTAAGATTACATGAAGTCAACCTAAACAAAGAATTCAGTGAAAAACTCCAAATGGCTCTTATTGTCAAATTCAGGCAACACATGCTATTTTCAAGTTCCTATTTAAAAAAGAGAGCTAATGACAATTACTATCTAACCCAAAACACCCACACTTGACTCAGTAAGAAATAGGCTGATTTTAAGAAGAAAGCTCCTTTTCCAAGTAATCAGAGTAAAACTAGTTCTAAATACAATAGGAAGAAACTTACAGTCATGAACTAAATGAAATTAAAAATGATCATATAATAAAATACATCATTATAACAAAAGTAGTTTTTATTGATGCTTCCCCTATGCTAGAATACATACGTTTCTCTTTTAATCCTCATAACTCTATATAGAAAGTATAATTATTACTTTCAAGCTACAGACAGGAAACTGAGGCTTAAGAAGTTGATATGCCTAACTTGAGCTTATGCAACAAGAGGTTGAACCACAATTCAAATCCTTGTCCATTCAACTTCATATGCCAAGATTTAGAGTGAAGATGTATACTACAGCAATAAAAGCATAAAAGAAAACCTAGCTAAAAACAACCATATTTGTAAAAATTAAGTTATATCAAAATCTAAACAGAAACAAATATAAATCAGAAAAACCTATGTAAATTATTTGGAGATGTTTCTGGCATGTAATAAGCATTAATAACACCTAGCTAATAATGTTTTACTCCACAACATACACCTATGTGAAAATTAAAGGTATATAATACCTAAGAGCTAAGGACTTCCATTATTTTAAACATTTTTACCTAGGTTACTTGGATGACTTGTTTCCATCTGAGTTGCCAAATTAGCTATTTCTTTGGCAATTAATGTAAATGTATCATACTAGTAAAATTTAGAAATATTAGAAATACATTGTCAGTGGATATATTGTGCTATCTTTTATACATAAAATTGAAACTATTGACCCACATTATTAAGACCTGTACCTTAAATTGTTTGACTTTCTGCTAGGGGAAATGAATTTGCAGTAATATATACAGTCACTCTAAAGATTCCCTTTATATTATAATTTTTAAAATATATTTCTAAAACAGTTGATAGGGATTCTTCAAGGATGCAAAGGTTTAACTCAGAAGGCTAAATGGTTAAGTCTGGTTAGGAGTAAAATGTACCTTGAAATAAAATCAATTTTTTACACACCTGGGTACCGACTTTTTAATAGACTACAACCATGTTTTTAATTTTTAATGTGATACAAATCACTTGAGAATCTTGATAAATGCAAATCCTAATTCATAAGGGGTAGGGTAGGTTTGAGAGTCTAAATGTCTAACAGGCTTCCTGGTATTATTGGTGGCATTCCATAAGCCACACACACAGCCTCTGTCTGTATGCAGACAATTACTGATTTTTTTTTTTCCAGCATCTCTTTTCTGGAAACATTCCCTTCTCCTTTCATCAACACTGGTAATGTGGCAGCCACCACATTCACACTTGCTCATCACTTATACCACGGGGATGAGCCCTAAACTCAACCAATCTGTCCTCTTTTCAAATATTGGGAACTGAGATCCAGACAAAGTCAATTCAGTATTTCTCAATTACTTCATGATTTTACATAAATTATATAGCATGTGTTGGTAGTTTTCTACCTATGAGACTGAACCAGAAAAAGCTATTCTGCGACCAAGGAGAAAAATAAAGCATGACATACAGAGAGAAGTAGACATGATAGGCACCAAGAGAGAAATTTAATGGATTCTTTAGTGTGTTGCCATTCTAATTCTATTCCTGAGGCCCAGGTATATTGCTGCCCTAATAAATTACCTTTTTGCTCAAGCTGAGTGGGTTTCTATTTTATACAACCTAAGGAGTACTAACTTTATGCTCTAAAATGTAATGTATTTTATCTCTGTACAGCTAAAAGCACATAAGATTGGGATCCATAATCACAGCCTCATTTATGTGAAGTGCTAAGAATCTGTGCTAAGAGGGAAAATGTATGTATGTCACAATATATATTATACATGTGCAAATTTTTGTAAAGAATTTTTGCATCAAATTTATTTCAGCGCATCTGTTACTTTAGAACTTGGTGCTAAATAAATAAAGATAACAATTATTGAACTTACAGATGTGCAATGATAGAAAAATCTATTAAGTGCCACTTTAGAGTGAATATTATATTTCCATAAGCTAAATAGACTTTTTAAAAATGTATGCATTTTTTTCTTTAAGAAGCTCACTAATTAGAAAGATGAAAAACCTTTCATTAAATGTATTTGTGGATTGCTAACAAAGGCACCAGAATGATATTCTTCTTTAAATAAAGGTATTTAAAACTACTCTGGTGCTTAAATTGTTATTCACAGGATCTATTTTTTTTTTTTTTTTTTTACTGCTTGAAAGTTTAGGCTGATTAAGCAAAATGTTTACAAATAAGCAATGCCATAAAAACATCTCCAGTTTTTGGGCTGTAGCCAGATCAGCTTCCTGCAAACATCCAATGTTGAATTTTATAACTAAATAGCTAATAAACCCATCTAACCTTAAATCCTAAAATGAATTCATACATTTGTAGCAATCAGATCATTTCAGTTACACAAGTGTTATAAAGCTATCACAGAAACTAGGATCTAAATAAAATAGCAGATCTCATATTTCTCAAGTACTTAAACTAATTGCAATGCAAGCTCAAAGTTGGTTTTTTCATCGTAAACACAACGAATTACATTATTTGAATAAATCACCAACATTAAATTCCAAAAGCAAATGTATATTATAAAATTGGCCTTGCAAAGTAGTAACTACAGGCTAGTCCTCAGGTGAATTTGCAGTCAAAAATTCACATTGTATAGGTAACCCATAAAAATGAGTCATAAATTTACAGTACAGTTGTTAGAGATTGGTAGTACTTTCAAATATCTTAAAAAGGGAAACAAAAATCTTCTCTAGAGGAGCTCATCTTCATCTTAGAACTCAAAGAATTCTCTTCAACAATTTCTCCACAAACCATGAGCAATTCTAAGAAAGAAAAAAATGTAAAAATACTCAAGGAGATAATACACTATGTGTAATAATCAGTCTACCCCCTATTAAAAAAATCAAAAATCAAACAACAGAAATAGACCATACATTCATCATATAATCACATTATTAGAATAAAAAGTAATTATGTTGGCTAGAATTTGAAAAACAAAATACAAGGTGAACTCTATCTCTAGGGATCTGGAAGCTATAAGGAAAAGTAAAGGAGTTTTGAAAATAGAGAACTCACAGAAACTAAAAATATAAAAATTGAATGAGAAACTCAATGAATGGCTATATCATTCTATTGAAAACAACAGAGAGAGTTAGCAAGATAGTGGACAGGTGAGAAAAAATTAAACAGAGTATAGCTCATAGAGAAAAAAAAGTGGAAACTATGAAAAATACGTTAGGAAATGGTAAAATTAACTAAGTCTAATATACTCCCAATTAGTGAACCAGATAGAGAGAAAAGAATGAATTAGTAAAAAGAGAATGCCTGAGAATACTCCCTAACTAATAAAAGATATCATACCCAAAATTCAAGAAGTCCAATATATTATTTGTAGAACAAGTCAAAAGAAATCCACATCCAGAAACATCTGCAGAACATCATATAAAAAGATACGTTAAAAAATGTGAGGGAAAAAAGGCAGATTATGTTCAAAGTATTGAAAAATGAACAGCTAACCTTTTAGCAATAGAAATGCAAGACAATTTCAAATGACAGATCAAACCAAATCTTACAGACAATAAAAAAGAGGAAATCTTTCAAACTAATTCTACTACTTCTGGAAACACCTGATATTAAAATAAAATATATATATATATCATAATAAAGGCAAATAACAGACACATTTTACTCATAAATATGGATGCAATATCCTAAACAAAAGATTATAATAGCAAATTGAATCCAAATGTATTTTTCAAAAAATATAGCTTGGCCAACATTATATTCTGGTTATATGAGAACAGATGAATATTTTCAATTTCATACATTCAATTTGACAAATTAACATATTAAAAGAGAGGAAAGATGATCATTTACTTAGGCTGAAGAGAAATATTTAATAAAGTTTAATACCCATTCATGATACATATTGTTAGGAAATAAGAAACAGGAAAGAATATCTTTAACCTTATAAAAATGATATACATAGGGTAAATATTTTCCTGAAAGGGGAAAGATTTAAAGAGTTCCTTTTATAAGCAGGACTAAGATAAAGATGCACAATGTCAGTACTCTTATGCAACATTGTATTAGAAGTCATAACAAGTGCAATAAGACAAGAAAAAAAATGGAGACATAAAGATGCAAATTGGGAAAGATGTAGCCTTTTACATAAAAAATGAAGTCTTTAAATTACTGTAAATAACTTAGTAAATTGGTTGTATATAAAATTCACATTTAATTAAATATTAATACAACATTTATCAGTTGCATTTCTAATTACCAGTACAAACATCCTAATAATACAATTAAAGAGAGATGATAATTTACAATACTATCACAGAATATCAAGTATCTTTTCAAATATTCGAAACTACTAAAGGGAAATTGCTTCAGTAAAGGATATTAAAGAACACTTCAATATATGGGATGATGTGCCAAGTTCATGCCTACAAGAATGTAGTATTTGAAAATAGTATATCTTTTGCTAATAATCATATCCAATATAGTTCCAATGTATAACAAGGTTATTCACGATCTGATGATAAGATGATTTTAAATTTTATATGGAAGAGTAAAGGGCCAAAAATAACCAGAAAGAACAGAGACAAAGAATTGCTCAACTAGCTAATGGGAATTATTATAAAGCTATAATAAATATGATAGTGTAGAACTATAATAAATGAGAATAGTGTGGAGATAAACTGTCTGACACCCAAAATAGAACAGAGAACTCAGAAACATATCCATACATGTTGATTTTTGACAGAAGTGACATTTTAGATCAGTAGGGAAAGGGATGATTGGAGAATAAATGACTATCCATATGGAAAGGAGAAAAAATTGAAGCCACTTCATACTATATAAACATAAACTGCAGAAAATGAAAGATAAATGTCAAAGTGAAATGTTTAAATAACTACTTGAAAAAATTCATTTGGAATGTGTTTAGGTTTAGTAGGATGAAAAAGTTTATTTAAAATATTTTTTAAGGCTGTTCTGCCTATGGAGTTACCATTCTTTTATTCCTTTGCTTTCTTAATAAACCTGCTTTCACTGTACCCTATAGAAAAAAATAATAAAATAAAATAAAATACATTTTTTTTAAAAAAAGAGTGGATCATAAATAAGAAGACTTATAAATTTGACTATATCAAAATTGAGAATTGTTATAAATCAAAAGACATATTAAAACAAGTGAAAATATTATAAACTGGGAGAAAATATTTGTGATACAGATAACCAACAAAATATTAAGATGTTACTTAAAAAAAAAAAATTTCCACAACTCAGTATGAAAAACTTTTAAAAGATAGAAAACATGTTCAAAGGCATAAAGAGACTTTCCACAGAAGAGAAAATGTATATGATCCATACAAATATTAATAGTGATCCCAGAAATACAAAACATGACTATAGTAAAGTACCAGTTTACATGCACTTAATAACAAAAATTAAAATGAATGACCACTCCAAGGGGAGGAGATACATCAATCCAGGTTTTATGTGAGTCCAGAGGTTTATTTAATTTGGTAGTTCATTCTCTAAGAAAAATATATAAAAAATTAGCTAACAACAAATTAGTTGCACTTTATAATATTTATTTCGAATGAGAAAAAGAAATCAAACCAAATTACAGGTTTTAAAAAGCTGACAATACCACAAATTACATAGGCCAAAATAAAAAATTTTAAAAAATTTCCTTTTGAACACATATATATATATAGTACTATTTCCTTAAATACTTTGGCTGCATACTTTTTAATTTTATAGCAACAACTTTGAAAACTTTTGGCAAACAGGATAGAAAGATAATTCCAATTATTTAAGGATCATTACAATTTGGTTTTAATACTGATAGTATAGAAAAGTTTCAGCTTTATGACTAGTTATTAGTAATAACCACATTGATTTTTTAAAGATTTTTGTCAAATTTGGGGAAACCTCTCTATGTTTATTTTCCATATAAGCTGTGAGATTTTAGAGCATTTAAAGTTTTCTTGTGCAGGGAACTATATTAAAGAATTATGAACTCATTAACTAGATTATTGTTGATAGCCTCCTCATGTGGTGGATTTTATGTTATATTCATCAAAGTTACTATTCGGGGTCACATTAGCAGGAAATATACATCTATTTTTATATGAGCAATGGCATCTGGGGCTTATAGAACACGATACATCAGATATACCAAGATATACTCCCACATGTTGAGGTGCATAAAAAGTGAGACTTGAAGACACTGACCCATTTATTTGTAGAATGCCTAAAGATTTATGCGCTACAATACATAGGCCGTCTAAAAGATTCTATTGTGTAAAATACTTTTAACAATTGCATATTTATAATTGTATATGTGAGTCACTGAGTGTATACCTGATGAGAGGAAGCTTCTGTTTTGACTAAGAATCAAAAAGAACCAAACGGCCTGGGCATGGTGGCTCACGCCTGTAAACCCAGCACTTTGGGAGACCGAGGTGGGCGGATCACGAGGTCAGGACTTTGAGACCAGCCTGGCCAATATGGTGAAACCCCCTCTCTAAGAAAAGTACAAAAAAAAAAAATTAGTTGGGCGCAGTGGCGCGTGCCCGTAGTCCCAGCTAGTAGGGAGGCTGAGGCAGAAGAATCGCTTGAACTTAGAAGGCGGATGTTGCAGCGACAGAGCGAGACTCCATCTCAAAAAAAAAAAAAAAAAAAAAAAAAAGAACCAAAGCCTTTGCTTGCAATTTTAAATATCTTTGATTGGAAAAATTTTACATTCATATAATTCAAATTTTATTTCTGCATTTATACATTTCCAAACTTATTTCCTCTCCACTCACACATGTGTTTGGTGCCAGGTGCTGTAGAGCAAGTTCCTATATTAGGGCAACCTCAGGTCGTAAGTATTGTGAGATGATACCAGCTGAGTTCGCACAATGCATAGCAGGAGGATTCCTGGAAGGCTTTCCTATACCAGTATGGCACACAATAACTAAGTATCCAGGAAAGTGACTCTAGAAGTCACATAAATATATTCCTCTACACCTACTAATCAGTTTAGCTTAACCACCAAAATTCCAATGGCTATTTCATTGTCATTTATCAGGTAGGGAAGTATGAGCAAGAAAAAAACGCATGGGAAAAAGCAGCAAACTTATTCAGTAGCAGTCAAGATGCCTATATTGCATAGTTATCCAAAACTTATGGCTAGTGACTATATTGCTAAGGCCTTTCCAAAGGCCTGGCTACATGTATGAGAAACATCTAAAATTGGAAAATAAGAAAGTTGAAAGTAATAAATTTTTTTGAAGTTATAATCAAATTCTTATCAAAGAAAGCTTGCATAGCTGTATAAATATTAGACAAAGTAGACTTTATGTCAAAAAGTACAGGTAAAGGCAGTGATTTCATAAAGATAAAACATAATCATTTTCAATTTTAAAAGGTATTCAGGTAATAACAAAACAAGAAAAAAAGAGACAAATCCACAATGAGGCAAGTAAAATTTCCTTACAACATCTCTATTGAGACATAATTCACATACAATAAAATTCACCTCTCTAAGGTGTACAGTCTAGAGGTTTTTAATGTTCATAGAATTATGCAAACATAACTACTATCTAATTTCAAAAACATTTTTATCACTCCCAAAAGAAACTCCATACACATTAGCAGTTACTCTGAATTGAACTCCTTCTCCAGCCTTTGGCAATCACTAATCGAGTTTCTCTTTCTATGGATTTACTTTCTTTGGACATTTTATATATATGGGATTATACAATATGCAGTCTTTTGTGACTGGTTTCCCTCACATAGCACAATATTTTTGAGATTCATCCATGTTGTAGCTTGTATCATTATTTCATTCTTTTTCATGGCTGAATAAAGAATACACTACATTTTGTTTGTCCATTTATCAGTTAATAGATCTCTTTTTTTTCATATTTTAACTATTATGAATAAGGCATTTGTGAACGTTTTGGTGCAAGTTTTTGTGTGGATGTGTTTTCAATCACCCGGGACATGTTTAGGAAAAGAATTCTCCTATCATACATTAGCTTTAAGTTTAACCTTTTGAGGAATTTCTGAACTATCTTCTACAGTGCCTGTACCTTTTACAATCCCACAGGCAAGATTGGATAGTTCCAATTTCTCCACATCCTTGACAGAACTTATTATTGTCTGTTTTTTTTTGTTGTTGTTGTTGTTTTAGTGATTCTAGTGAGTGGGAAGTGGTATCACACCGTGGTTTTAATTTGCATTTCCCTCATGGGTAGTGAGATTAATAATCTTTTCATAAGCTGTTTTGCCTCTTGTATACCATATTTGGAGAAATATCTATTCAATTTTTTTAATCTATTATTCTATCAGGTTGTTTGATGTTTTCTACCTGAGTTGTAAGAGTTTTTTTATATATATTCAAGATACAAATCCTTTATAATTTGCAAGTATTTTCTCCATTTTGTGGCGGTCCTTCACCTCTTTAATGATGTGCATTAAATCACAAACGTTTTAAATTTGGATGATGTTTATGTGTTTTTTTCTTTTGTTGCTTATACTTAGGGCATCTAACTGAGAAACTGTTGACTAATCCAAGGTCATGAAAATTTACTCATGTTTTCTCCTAAGAGTTTTATATATTTGTCTCTTAAATTTAGGTATTTGGGCCCTTTTTAGTTAGTTTTTATACATGATGTGAGGCAGATAAATAAAGTCATTTTCCGTGTGGATATCCCATCCCCTTGTACTAGAACCATCCACAGAAACTCTTCGATCCTCATTAAATTGGCTTGACACCCTAGTCAAAAACCAATTCATTGTAAATGCAAAAAAAAATTCCTGGAATTTCAATTCTGTTTTACTGATCTATATGTCAATCCTTATGATAGTATCACATTATATTGATACCTATTCTTGGAGACAGTTTTAAGATTGAGAAGTATGAGTTCTTCAATTTTGTTTTTTTTTTAATTTGTTTTGGTTGGAAAAGTAAACATTTCCATGTGAATATTAGAAACAGCTTGTTAAGATCTGTGAAACCAATCACTGAGATTTTGATAGACATTTAATTGAATCTTTAGATCAGTTTGGAGAGTATTGTCATCTTAGCTATATGTATATAATACATAAGAAAAGAAAACAATGTATGTGACTATTAAAATATAGAAGGTCTGTTCATCAAGTCACTGTAAACTAAATAAAAACACAGTTACAAGATGACACAGGATATTTTCAACACATATAATTAAGAGTTCGGATCCTGAATATATAAAGAATTCCTGTAAATAAGTTAGAAAAAGAAAGCTAACACAAATAAAATGGTCCTAAGACTAAAATAACTATTTCGTGTAAATGGATATCCAAATGACACAATAGCCATATGCAAATGTACTCAACTTAATTACCAATAAAATAATACAATTAAAAATAACATGAGAAAGCAGTACATGGTTACCAAGCTAACTAAAATTGATAAGAATAAGAATTAGAAAATACTAGTGTTGGTAAGGATATGGGACAACAGAAACTCATACACTGTAGGTATATTCACTTTTGAAAATAGTTTAAAATTATTCACTAATATTGAAAATAATTTCACATTATCTAATTAAAATAAAGAAAGCTTGGATAGTTTTGTAAATGTACATAAAAAACATGTACTATAATGTTCGTAGCATCATTGATGTTATAGCCCCAAACAGGAAATAATCCAAACATCCATTAACAGTAGAGTGAATAAATAAATGGTAATATGTTGACAAACTAGAATGCTCTCCAACAATAAAAATTAATTATATTCACATCAATAAAATGGCTTTCATAAACATGGAATTTAGCAGAAAATAAAAGTCAACAAAGGATTCAACATAATTTCATTTTAATTCCACTCAAAAAAAAGAAAAAACAATATTATAATTTAAAATATTTGCAAACAGATAGTAATGCTGCAAAGAAAAAAACAAGATTTGAAAGGAAAGGGTAAAAGCAAGAAGAAACATACAATAGGTCTATGAGTTAACTGGAGAGTTTCTAATTCTTAACTTGGGTATTGTTTAAATGTGTGTTTGCCCGAATCCAGCAGCACATCAAAAATCTTGCCCACCACCATCAAGTAGGCTTTATCCTTGGGATGCAAGGTTGGTACAACATATGCAAATTAATAAATCTGATTCATCACATAAGCAGAACTAAAGACAAAAACCATCTGATGATCTCAAAAGATGCAGAAAAGGCTTTTGATAAAATTTGACATCCATTGTGAACTAAAAACTCTCAATAAACTAAGTATTGAAGAAACATACCTCAAAATAATAAGAGCCATATACAACAACCCCACAGCCAACATCATACTGAATGGGCAAAAGCTGGAAGCATCCCCCTTGAAAACTGGCACAAGACAAAAATATCCTCTCTTACCACTCTGATTCAACATAGTATTGGAAGTTCTGGCCAGGGCAATCAGGCAAGAGAAAGAAATAAAGGGCATCCAAATAGAAAGAGTGGTAGTCAAACTATCCCTATTTGCAGATGACAAAGAAGTGAAAAGCAATTGCAACAAAAGCAAAAATTGACAAATGGGATCTAATTAAACTAAAGTGCTTCTGCACAGAAAAAAAAGAAAAAGAAAGAGTATACAGACAACCCGCCGAATGGGAGAAAATTTTCGCAAAGTATGCAGCTGGCAAAGGTCTATATCCAGCATCTATAAGTAACTTAAACAAATTTACAAGAAGAAAACGATACCATTCAAAAAGTGGACAAAGGACATGAACAGACGCTTTTCAAAATAAAACATATATGTGGCCTACAATCATATGTAAAAAAGCTCAACATCACTGATCATTAGATAAATGCCAATCAAAACCACAATGAGATACCATCTCACACCAGTCAAGATGGCAATTATAAAGTCAAAAAAGTAACAGATGCTGGCAAGGTTATGGAGAAAGGAATGCTTATACATTGTTTGTGGGAGTGTAAATTAGTTCAACCATTGTGGAAGACAATGTAGTTATTCCCCAAAGACCTAAAAACAGAAACAACATTTGACCCAGCAATCCCATTACTGGGCATATACCCAAAGAAATATAAATCATTCTACTGTAAAGACACATTCTCATCCTCTTTCTGCCATCTTTCTGCGCCGCCACAATGGTGCGCATGAATGTCCTGGCTGATGCTCTCAAGAGGATCAACAATGTGGAAAAGAGAGGCAAACACCAGGTGCTTATTAGGCCGTGCTCTGAAGTCATCGTCCGGTTTCTCACTTTGATGATGAAGCATGGTTACATTGGCGAATTTGAAATCATTGATGATCACAGAGCTGGGAAAATTGTTGTGAACCTCACAGACAGGCTGAACAAGTGTGGAGTGATCAGTCCCAGATTTCATGTGCAACTCAAAGATCTAGAAAAATGGCAGAATAATCTGCTTCCATCCTGCCAGTCTGGTTTCACAACCTCAGCTGGCATCATGGACCATGAAGAAGCAAGACAAAAACACACAGGAGGGAAAATCCTGGGATTCTTTTTCTAGGGATGTAACACATTATTTGCAAATAAAATGCCTCATTAAAAAAAAAAAAAAAATACATGCACGTGTATGTTCACTGCAACATGCAACACTATTCACAATAGCAAAAACATGGAATTAACCTAAATGCCCATTAATAATAGGCTGCATAAAGAAAATGTGGAACATATACACTGTGGAATACTAGGCAGCCATAAAAAAGAATGAGATCATGTCTTTTGCAGGGAAAGGGATGCAGCTGGAGGCCTTATCCTTAGCAAACTAACACAGGAATAGAAAACCAAATACTGCGTGTTCTCACTTATAAGTGAGATCTAAATGATGAGAACACATGGATACATAGAGGAGAACAACACACACTGGGGCCTGTAGGAGGGTGAAGGGTGGGAGGAAAGAGAAGATTTTTTTTTAAATAACTAATAGATACTAGGCTTAATACTTGGGTGATGAAATAATCTGTACAACAAACCCCTATGAAACAAGTCTTCCTGTGTAACAAACCTGCACATGTACCCTGAACTTACAAATAAATAAATGAAGTTAAATAAATGTGTGATTGCTTTACAATTATTCCTTAAACTATACATTTTGGGATTCTTATGAATGTGTGTGATGTATTTTATCTTTTTCTCTTTTTTTGAGACGGAATTTCACTCTTGTTGCCCAGACTAGAGTGCAGTGGCACGATCTTGGCTCATTGCAACCTCCGCCTTCCGGTTTCAAGTGATTCTTCTGCCTCAGCACCTCAAGTAGCTGGGATTACAGGCGCCCACCACCACGCCCGGCTAATTTTTACATTTTTAATAGAGACGGGGTTTAACCATGTTGGCCAGGCTGGTCTCGAACTGCTGACCTCAGGTGATCTGCCTGCCTTGGCCTCCCAAAGTGTTGGGATTACAGGCGTGAGTCACTGTGCCAGGCCATATGTTATAATTTTTAAATGTGTAAAAATAATGTGTGGGGTAGCATTAGTCAAGAAAAGACTATAAGAAGGAGAAGTATAGGTAATCACTAGTTGAATGAGTGAGGAAATACCAGTCAAAACAACCTATTTTCTTTCAACAGATGTGCATTGAATGAACTGACTTGAATGACTGACTGCAGAGTCATAGTACAGAACATGGACTGGTTTCAGCACCTGTGGAAACCAATAGGTGCAGGAGCCTGAGTGCTATATTTAACTATTTAGTTTTATTAATTAAATTTGTTTCCTACTAAATGTTTTAACATTTTCTTAATCTCATTACTCATTGAATGCAAGAGTAATTCTTGACAATCTATCTATCTATCTATCTATCTATCTATCTATCTACTATCTATCTATACATCTATCTATCTATCCATCTATCTATCTATGTCCCATGTTTTATTTCTCTTCAATTTGGAAAAACAGCTTATTTAGTAGATGTCTGATACATAATACACAGGAATTAATACCAAATTCGCACACGTGCTCCATTATAAAATGACTTTCTATTATCTAATGATTATCTAAAATCTAATGACTTTTACCAGAATCATCTAAAACCCTTTTAAAACTTCTTTTATTTTAATTAAAGCTGGTCTCTTAGTTAAGTGAATATGTCCTTCATGCCACAAAGTGACCTCCTGCCCAAAGCATTCTATTCAACTGAGAAAAGGACATATGATATGTCTTTCTCCTGAAGGTAGTGCTCATGTACCCCGGCATGAACACTGCAAATTCTGTTCTATTAAAAGTAATGAAGTAGGAATGTCAGTACAATTATCTGCAAACAGTTTGTGTCTGTTCAGGCTTTTTCACAGTTCAGGGTAATAACTGCTGTAGGCTTATAAAATTGATGTGCAGCATAGCCTAACTGCACGATGTTTATGTGGATGTTAACTCATAGTTGACATTTTTTTTCTTCAGATACCCAAAAGGCCTACCTAGAAAATGATTTTGGTCTCAAAATCAGTTACTAGAAGTGAATTGGGGAGTATCCAGTTCACAATATTTAGACAAAGGCTGTGTGTATGTATGTGTGTGTATAGTGTTTTACACTGTTTATGAAAAGGTTTTTTTTATATGTGTTTATATATCGTGTATGTATACACACTTTTTTTTCATGCTGTAGTAGTATCAATCACAGGGTTGGAGATAGGCTGACTAGTTTTTGCTAATTGTATGATTTGGTGCAATTACTTAGATTTTTCTTTGCCCTAGCCTCCTCAGATATAACAAGGGAAAATAGTATTACTTAACTCTTAGAATTACACTAACAACCTTATATGAATACTAAATGAGATCAAATTTGCATGCCATTTATCCTAACATTGGGCATATAGTATCTAATAAACATTAGCTGTTAGCAGTAATAGTAAAAATATTATCAGTAATAGTAAAAATAAAGAAAATACTGATATATACATCCCATGCATATCTGGATTTACTTTTATTGATAATAATCGATAAACATATTTCTTTTCTTTGACAACTGTCTATCATAGATAAACCAATCTTGCAGAATCAGTACAGAGAGAAAAATTGTAGTCAGACTTCTAAGATGGCTGTAATGACTCTCGCCTCATATTATTCATGCCCTTTTCTAATTCCCTCCACTTGCATCTGGGAAGAACCTAGTAACCTACTTCCAGTGAATTGAGTAAAGCAAAGGTGACGGGATGGTACTACCAAGATTAGATTATTGATTGCCATCATGCTAGCACACCTCTCTCTTGTCTTTTTGCTTGTTTGCTCTGATGACGCAAGCTGTTATGTTGTGAGTTGCTCTACAGAGTGGCCCAAGTGGCAAGAAATTGAGGGCAATCTCTGACCAATAGCCAGCAAATAACTGAGACTCTCAGAGAAACTGACGTCTTCAGTATGACAACCATGAGCAACTGAATTTTGCCAGGGACCATGTGGATGGGCTTGGAAGGGGACTTTTTTTTTCCAGTTGAGCCTTTCTATATCTGCAGTCCTAAATCCCACCTTGACTGCAACTTGAACCAGAACACTCAGTCTAGCCTCACCTGGATTCTCAAACTATGAGACAATAAACGTTTTCGTTTTAAGCCACTAAGTTTAGGTAGTTTGTGGTGCAGCAACAAATAACTAATACAAGGAGCAAGGACTTGAAACAAGAGCCATGTTTTCCAGTATACCAAATAATCTCTAAAGAGAAATTAGGGGAGATTGTGCTTACTCTGTTTCTTTAAATCTAAGCCTTGCTTTTATTCTTTTTAAAGCATTCTTCTCTACTTCCATAAAAAATGAATCCAAACAATAATTATTTTAGAAACTGTCTTTGTACCCAACTGATGTATTTATGATATTAAAAATGACTACTTTTATGGGTTTAAAGGCTTTATAAAGATTTATATATGATTTTCTGGAGGGAAATTGGAAATAAAAAAGGATAACAATAGGATATTAGGCAATAAGCAAGTCCAGAAACAAAGTAATTTATCTTTGTAGCGTTAGCAGTTAGCACAGAGTCTGGCACACAGAACACAACACAGGTTTGTTTTTCTTGCTCTATGAAAACAATCGTATGTTTAAAAAATAAGAACTATGTAAATAGAGTACAGATTTTAGAGCCAGGACTATTTTATTTCAAATGCTGCTTTTTCCCACCACTAGCTATGTGACCTCAAGCAAGCCACTGTTCCCTTAGAAACGGAAAATTACAACTGAATTTCATTTTGTAAAAAGAAAAATTTGAGAAAGTTTGTTGAGAGGGACATAGTTCTTGTATTAGTCCGTTTTTATGCTGCTGATAAAGACATACCTGAGACTGGGAAGAAAAAGAAGTTTAATTGGACTTACAGTTCCACATGGCTAGGGGAGGCCTCAAAATCATGGCGGGAGGTAAAAGGCGCTTCTTACATGGCAGTGGCAAGAGAAAATGAGGAAGAAGCAAAAGTGGAAATCTCTGATAAGCCCATCAGATCTCATGAGACTTATTCACTATCATGAGAATAGCATGGGAAAGACCAGTCCCCATGATTCAATTACCTCCCCCTGGGTCCCTCCCACAACACATGGAAATTCTGGGAGATACAATTCAAGTTGAGATTTGGGTGGGGACACAGCCAAACCATATCAGTCCTGATAGATATTAAAATATTATAATGATAATTTTAAATGAATGTTTATAGAAAAATAATAGGCACACAGTTCAGTGACTCAATATTAAGTGTCCATTAGTCATTCTAAGTACAGTATGGTAATTTAAGAGTAGCAAATATAGGATTTCAAATAATTTAGGGAAAAAGGATATTTGGATAATAGGATGTTTAAATAATGGGATATTTACAAAAAACAAAAGACATGGAATACCTTATGGCACATAAAAATTACCATGTTAAAACTCCAAAAATAAACTTGTTAGTATATTAAAATAATAAATTAACGCAAACAAGACCATTAACCTGTAAGAAATGTGTTCAAAGGATATAAAGCATAAATCAATAGGAAAACATACATGATTGCCTAGTACATCCGGGAAAAGGGACAGATTACCTCTCCTTTAAGTTGCAATCATGAAAGAGCATATAAATCACTGACTTATAATTGCTTATTGGTTAGATTGCCAAAGATGAAAAGTAATGGTAGTATCAAATGTGTGTCATGATGTAGGGATGTTACCCAAACACCAGGGTTTGATTGGGGTTCTAATACTCACTGCATAACCAGCTAATAATTGAGACAATGAATATTACCAGGGAAGAAGCCTTTATTCAGATGCTGCAGCTAAGGAGATGGAATATAAATCTTGAATCCATCTCCCCAGTTCTCTGACTATAATTGAGGGTTTCTATAGTGAGGAAGGAATATAGCTATGTGCAGGAAAATGGGAATTAGGGAGGGAAGGAAGAGGATTTGGTCAACAGGAAGCAGATGATCATTTAAAAAAGCAGGAATTAGGGGTTAAGGAAGAGGCATTTCAGCTCCTTAATACTATCTGGGAAGCCTGAGGGTTGGTTTCCCTAGGAGGGAATTCACATAAGACAAATGCAAGTTTCTAGCTTTAAGACCAGGAAGGTCAATTTCTATGTTTATTCAAACAAAAACAACAATAAAAACAAAAACCAATTGTAAATATAAGTTCTATGGGGAAATTGAACCTGTTTCAGGGAAACAAACTTTTATAAACTCTATGTGAGACAATACAATGAACAAGTCTTTACTGAGGGGCATTTGTCACTATCTATGATAGTTAAGAATCCACACACCACTCTAGGCCAGGCACAGTGGCTCATGCCTGTAATCCCAGCATTTTAGGAGTCTGAGGTGCGTGGATCACTTGAGGTCAGGAGTTTGAGATCAGCCTTGCCAACATGGTGATACCTTGCCTCTACTAAAAATGCAAAACATTAGCAGGTGGTGGCATCTGTAATCCCAGCTACTTGGAAGGCTGAGGCAGGAGCATCAGTTGAACCTGGGAGGCAGAGGCTGCAGTGAACCAAGATCATGCCACTGCACTCCAGCCTGGGAGGCAGAGCGATACTCGCCAAAAAAAAAAAAAAAAAAAAAAGAGAGAGAGAGAGAAAGAGAACCCACAAACCCACACACCACTCTTCTAGAAAATTCTGAGGGGATGGTTATAGTGGCATAAAGTTGGAGTTTCCAAAATCAAACTGTAAAAACAGACACAGAAAGTAGGATAGCGAAACGAAACCTCACAGCAAGCAAACACAACAAAAATGGATAATAAAGTATCTCCATGGACTCCAAAATACAAGCAGATGGAACAAACCACCAATAACAATATTATTGCATTGTGCAAAATGTCTAGGAGGCATGAGAATAAAGCCAATGGACATCTAAATGACCTGGAAAAGATTCTCACCAGAAAACAGTCACTACAAGTGAAACTTGGTAAGATGAAAAATTCAGATTGTTACAAACTCCACAAAGCAAACAACATGTTTTCTTCAACAACAACAAAATGTAAGAAAAAAAAAGGGATAACGGGATGCCCAGGAAGCATTATATCAGGTTCCTGATTCAAGCAAACTATAAAACAACTGACAACTGAAAATATGAACACTGACTAACTAGATATTTGAGGACTTTTAAAAAGAACTATTTTAATATGTACAAGTTGTATCACAGGTTACAATTAAAAGTCAGTATCTCTTAGAGAGTTATATTGAAATACGTATAGATGAAATGGCATGATTTGCTTTATAAAAAGCAATGCTAATCATAAAAATGATATTCTTCAAAATAAAATGGGAAGGGAAGAAGTGGATGGGAATATAGGTGAAACAACACATGCTGTTTGTTGATAATGATTGAAAGAGATTGCTGATTACTTATGGGTTTTGTACTATTCTTTTTTAGTACATGTTTAACATTTTTGATAATATGTTAAAACTGCATACACCATTGACTTGGTAATTTTACTTCTATCAGTTTATCTACAGATATACTAACAAATATAATTGTGAAACTGATGTACAATGAACAGCAAAAAATCTAGAACTAACTTAAAGGAGAGGTTGTACCCGGTTGAAAAACATAAACTGTTATAACAAATGATAGAAATATATAGGTATTAAATAGCAAGCTTCCTGTGGACTAACCATAATGTTAAAAAAAGAAACTTGCACCAAATTATTTATCCTAAGTAATATATTAAATCTACATATAGCAGTCCTCCCTTATCTACGACTTCACTTTTCATGATTTCAGTTATCCACAGACAACTGCAGTTCAAAAATATTAAATGGAAAATTTTAGAAATGAACAATTTGTAAGTTTTAAATTGCATGTCGTTCTGAGTAGCATGACAAAATCTCACATTATCCTGCTCTGTCCCACCCAGGCTGTGAATCATCCTTTCGTCCAGCACATCTATACTGTACGGTATGAATGTATAGAAAAAAATACAGTATATATAGAGAGGTCAGTAAAATCTTCAGTTTCAGATATCCACCGGAAGTCTTGAAACATATTTCCTGTGGATAAGGGCAGACTACTATATATAAATTTAGGTCTGTGAGATATATATATATGAAATTAAATAAAGTGTGTGTATATATGCTTGTAAATATATATACACACACACATGTGTGCACGCACACACAACCACACATATACATTGTATGTCCCTAGAATATTTTTGGTAGAATATGCACCAAATTGGTATCAGTGGCAAGTTTTATAACATGCTTTTTTTGTTTTGTTTTCATTATCACTTATCCATTTATTCACTCATTCATTTAACATATATTTATTTAGCATATACTATTGTCATGTACTATTGTAGGTATTAGAATATGCTACTTAACAACACAAACATACATCACTGTTCTCCCAGAAATATAATCTTGAGAGATGGATAATATACCAGATAAACAGGTAAGAATTATAGTATGTCAAGAGAGA
The DNA here is from genome assembly GCF_002776525.5 of Piliocolobus tephrosceles. Classification (NCBI taxonomy): domain Eukaryota; kingdom Metazoa; phylum Chordata; class Mammalia; order Primates; family Cercopithecidae; genus Piliocolobus; species Piliocolobus tephrosceles. The sequence goes on from NC_045436.1 coordinate 126,244,993, forward strand.
AACAGAAAAGGAGTGGGAGAGGGAGATTGATGAATTTTTAGATAGAATGGGAAAGTCACATTGAAAGGGCAACTTTTAAGTAAAGACCTGAAGGAAATGTGAGAAATAAGCTTAGTGATTTTCTTGGCAAAAAGCTGTAAAGCAGAGAGAACAGCAATTAGAAGATTTTGTAGCAAGATTATGTCTTCTAAATTTGAGAAACAGCTTGGAGAACAGTGTGGCTGAGAGGAATGTGGGGAACGGTTGTAAGAGATGAATTCAGAGAGGAAGCTGGGCACTGAACTTTGTAGTAAAGATTTAGTATTTTACAATGAGAGAGATGGGAAAGGGCATCAGATCTTTCTTGTTTCTGGAATACTCGCTTTGGAGATTTTCCTTTTATAGTTGTTTTGTTTTGATTTATAAGAAGTTTGTATTATTTTTCATAGGAAGATCCTTATAAAAAGACATCTGCAATTGTCTTCATTTAATTTGAAAGTGTTATGATTTTCAAAAAAAAAAAAAACAAAAGGCTTTCTATTAGCTTGGCTGTCAATGGCCATTCATCTGTGTGAGAACCACAGAAATCAAACCTTGAGTCATTTTTAAATAGTCTTGAGTTTACCTCTAATAATCTTCACTATTCTTTCTTGTAACCACCTGCTAAAACTCATCTCTTCACTTGTCACTGCACCTAGATCTACTCTGTGTTTATTCTGTGTAACTCCCAATAACAGAAATACCTGCATGCAGACACAAGATGTTGCTTTTTATGAACAGAAATTCATTTTCCCAACAAGTGGTTTACCAACCAATCACATATAATCTATAAGTAATTATATCATGCTAGTCACATGCCATGTGTGTCACCTAAAGAGAGAGTTACATCTTTCTAAAGTCATTCGGTAAGATGGCATGTCCTCATGAAGAGAAAAGTAATATCCCATATATGACCATCTCCCCTCTAATAAGATAGTAGAGCTTTCTTTCAATGGTCACCTCATGGTGTGTTTGCCAGTATAGCCCTTGCTAAACCTTATTTAGTGCTGGTTCCTAATTGAGTAGTTAAGTGTTGGTATAGACAGCTTTTACTTATGAGTCAAGAAAGAAAAGAAAGATGTGTGTTGCTATCAAGTTTTAATTGAAGCACACTTTACTATCTTTTGACTAAGTACCTCATTGCCATTTTCATAATGATCACAAGCTTGAGAGGAAGCTCTTCTGATAACTGCAGGCTGGTAATGAGAAAGCATGCTGTGCTGTAGCTAAATGACAGCTGAGATTTCCCTCACAATAATATATAATCCATGAAGAGATTAGAATTAAATGGAATTGTCCTGTTTTAAGCAGTCTAAAAGGAGCCTTTGATGTGAACTTGCAGCTTAATGTTGAAATGTAAAGCTCTGTCACTCTCTCCTTATGTTTAAAGAAATGGCATGATTATTACCTCTCCTCACCTCCACCAAAAATAAAATAAAATAAACTACTAATTTTCACTGAATGCTCTATCAGTTAGGAATTATGTTTAACTGTCTATGACAGGAATGTCTAAATAATGTTGACTAAAACAAGACATATTTATTTCCTCACTGATTAAAGAGGCCTGATAACAAAAGCCAAAATTGACAAATGGGATCTAATTAAACTAAAGAGCTTCTGCACAGCAAAAGAAACTACCATCAAAGTGAACAGGCAACCTACAGAATGGGAAAAAATTTTTGCAATCTACTCATCTGACAAAGGGCTAATATCCAGAACCTACAAAGAACTCAAACAAATTTACAAGAAAAAAACAAACAACTCCATCAAAAAGTGGGCAAAGGATATGAACAGACATTTCTCAAAAGAAGACATTCATACAGCCAACAGACACATGAAAAAATGCTCATCATCACTCGCCATCAGAGAAATGCAAATCAAAACCACAATGAGATACCATCTCACACCAGTTAGAATGACAATCATTAAAAAGTCAGGAAACAACAGGTGCAGGAGAGGATGTGGAGAAATAGGGACACTTTTACACTGTTGGTGGGATTGTAAACTAGTTCAACCATTGTGGAAAACAGTATGGTGATTCCTCAAGGATCTAGAACTAGAAATACCATATAACCCAGCCATCCCATTACTGGGTATATACCCAAAGGATTATAAGTCATGCTGCTATAAAGACATATGCACACATGTGTTTATTATGGCACTATTCACAATAGTAACCACTTGGAATCAACCCAAATGTCCATCAGTGACAGACTGGATTAAGAAAATGTGGCACATATACACCATGGAATACTATGCAGCCATAAAAAAGGATGAGTTCATGTCCTTTGTAGGGACATGGATGCAGCTGGAAACCATCATTTTCAGCAAACTATCACGAGAACAGAAAACCAAACACCACATGTTCTCACTCATGGGTAAGAATTGAACAATGCAATCACTTGGACACGGGAAGGGGAACATCAGCCACCAGTGCCTATTATGGGGAGGGGGGAGGGATGGCACTGGGAGTTATACCTGATGTAAATGACGAGTTGATGGCTGCTGATGAGTTGATGGGTGCAGCACACCAGCATGGCACATGTATACATATGTAACAAACCTGCACGTTGTGCACATGTACCCTAGAACTTAAAGTATAATAATAATAAAAAAAAAAAGGCCTGAAAGTTGGCAAAGTTGGCAGTTTACATTTGTACAGAACTTTGGCTTCCTCATTGTCTTTGCTTTGCCATCTTTAGCATATTGCCTTTTTTTCTTTTTTTCTTTTTTTTTTTTTTTCCTCTTTTGCCCACGCTGGAGTGCAATGGCAGGATCTCCGCTCACTGCAGCCTCTGCTTCCTGAATAGCTGGGATTACAGGTTACTGCCACCATGCCATGCCCGGCTATATTTTGTATTTGTGTGTGTGTGTGTGTGTGTGTGTGTGTGTGTGTGTAGATGGATTTCGCCATGTTGGCCAGGCTGGTCTCCAACTCTTGAGTCAAGGGATTCGCTTACCTCAGTCTCTCAAAGTGCCGGGATTAGAGGTGAAAGCCACTGTGCCCGGCAGCCTATAGCTTTTCCTATTTCAAGCTTTCCTAATGGTCCAAGATGGCTGCTAGAGTTCTAACAATCATAGCAACATTCTAACAAGAATAAGGAAGAAGAAAGGTAAAGGACTCACTGCTAGCTGAGGCAACTCCCTGGAAAAAAAAATCCATAATGTCTACCTACATCTCATTGGCCACCTCTCACGATAAGAAAGAATCAGCAATATAGACTTTTAGATGGACTAATTTCATCTTTATAATATAAGGGTTTTATTAAAAGTAATTGCAAACACCGCAATTACTTTTGCACCAAACTAATAGTAAGCGTATTCATAGTTTACTTGGCTGACCTCTGCTGATATTGATCCTGCCTTTCTAAAAGGGAAGCTCCGAATGATGGCTGGGTGAGTAACAAATAGCTGGTTAGTCACTAAAGAGTGAGTTTACTCTGTCACTCCTTTCCAACATTTTAACTATAAAAGAGAGTACAATTGAAAGCCTGCTGATTGAGGAGTAGATCAAGAAATCAATGATTGTGGACTTAATAATGGATCCCTAAAGTTTTTTCTAATTTGATTTCCTTCCTTTATATCCTATCATTTATCTTCCTAATGAATATTTGGTTTATGCTTTCTTTAAGGAAACACAGTGTGAAAGTTAGTGTGTTAAAGCTTTTGCTGACCCTGCTGTTAAGAAATGTGTTTAAAGGCGGGTACAGTGGCTCGCACCCATAATTCCAATGATTTGGAAAGCTGAGGCAGGAGCATCACTTAAGACCAGAAGTTCAAGAGTAGCCTGGACAACATATCTAGACCTCCATCTCAGAAAGAAAAAAAGAAAGAGAGAGAGAAAAATACATTTGAATATGTTAGATCTAGTCTTTCTGAAATTACTTGACCTTCAGAAACCACCCCCTCTTGCCTCGCCTTGAAAACACACATAACATCTCAAAGAATAGAAAAATACCAAAATAGTTTGGGAAACATGGAGTTAAGTCTTAGAGGAGCTTCTTTATGCTTCATCGAGACAGAAACGTTATCATGATTGAAATTATTTTGAAGGTATGATAACTTTTTCTAACTCTTTGAATAAGATATATAATATAAATACCAATTTACTGGGAACCGCTAAGCTTACTTTGAGATCAGTAAATCAGTATTTTTTTCTTTTTCTTTGAAGAACTACAAAATGGAAATACTTATCCAAAAGCTTTATCTTTAGCCCTTTGTATTTCAGTTTTTAACACAGTAAACCTTCTCTTGCCAAGCCATGGTAGCTTTTGGTAGAGAAAAGAACCCTAGCAGGATGTGTTAAAAAAAAAAAAAAAACATAAATAAATCCCTGGAACTTGTAAGAGACCCTCTTTATTCTGCCATTTTTTTCACATTACTTTCCTTCCCCAAGTTCATTTAATGTAGTTTGGAGTTCCAGTTAAAGTTCTAAGTGGATCCCTGTATGATTTATTACAAAGGAGATCACATAATAGCAGCTAAATAAAATGCATGTCAGGTCATCTATTCTTTCATTTAAGAAAAATGTTTATTAGAATAGTTGGCAAGATGGCCGAATAGGAACAGCTTTGGTCTGCAGCTCCCAGTGAGATCAAGGCAGAAGGTGGGTGATTTATTCATTTCCCAACTGAGGTACCTGGCTCATCTCACTAGGACAGGTTAGATAGTGGTTGTAGCCCACAGAGGGTGAGCCAAAGCAGGGTGGGTCATCCCCTCACCCCGGAAGTTCAAGGGGTCAGGGAACTCCCTCCCCTAGCCAAGGGAAGCCTTGAGGGACTGTGTCCTGAGGAATGGTGCATTCCGGCCCAGATACAACATTTTTCCTATGGTCTTCACAGCCAGCAGACCAGGAAATTCCCTCCGGTGCCTGCGCCACCAGGGCCCTGGGTTTCAAGCACAAAACCGGGTGGCCATTTGGGTAGACACACAGCTAGTTGATGGAGTTTTTTTTTCATACTCCAGTGGTGCCTGGAAGCAAGACAGAACTGTTTACTCCCCTGGAAAGGGTGCTGAAGCCAGGGAGCCAAGTGATCTAGCTCAGCAGATCCTACCCCCATGAAGCCCAGCAAGCTAAGATCCACTGGGTTGAAATTGTCGCTGTCAGCACAGCAGTCCGAAATAGACCTGGAATGCTGGAGCTTGGTGGGGAGAGGGACATCTGCCATTACTGAGGCGTGAGTATGGGGTTTTCCCCTCACAGTGTAAACAAAGCTGCCAGGATGTTCAAACTGGGCGGAGCCCACTGCAAGTTGGCAAAGCCGCTGTAACCAGACTGCCTCTCTAGATTCCTCCTCTCTGGGCAGAGTATCTCTGTAAGAAAGGAAGCAGCCTCAGTCAGGGGCTTATAGATAAAATTCCCATCTTTCTGGGACAGAGCATCTGGGGGAAGGGGCGGCTCTGGGGACAGCTTTGGCAGACATAAACATCCCTGCCTACTGACTCTGAAAAGAGCAATGGATCTGCAGGCACAGTGTTCAAGCTCTGCTAAGGAATAGACTGCCTCCTCAAGTGGGTCCCAGATCCCCATGCTTCCTGACTGGGAAACATCTCCCAGCAGGGGTCCACAGACACTTCATACAGGAGAGCTCTGGCTGTCTTCTGGCAGGTGCCCCTCTGGGAGGAAGTTTCCAGAGGAAGGAACAGGCAGCAATCATGGCTGTTCTGCAGCCTCCGCTGGTGATACCCAGACAAAAAAGGTCTGGAGTGGACCTCCAGCAAACTACAGCAGACCTGCCGCAGAGGGGCCTGACTATTAGAAGGAAAACTAACAAACAGAAAGGAATAGCATCAACATCAGCAAAAAGGACATCCACGCAGAAACCCCATCCAAAGGTCACCAACATCAAAGACCAAAGATAGATAAATCCATGAAAATGAGGAAAAACCTGCACAAAAAGCCTGAAAATTCCAAAAATCAGAATGCCTCTTCTCCTGCAAAGGATCACAACTCCTCACCAGCAAGGGAACAAAACTAGAAGAGAATGAATTTGACAAACTGACAGAAGTAGGCTTCAGAAGGTGGGTAATAACAAACTCCTCCGAGCTAAAAGAGCATGTTCTAACCCAATGCAAGGAAGCTAAAAACCTTGAATAAAGGTAAGAGGAATTGCTAACTATAATAACCAGTTTAGAGAAGAACATAAATGACGTGACAGAGCTGAAAAACACAGCATGAAAACTTCATGAAGCATATACAAGTATCAATAGCCAAATTGATCAAGCAAAAGAAAGGATATCAGAGATTGAAAATCAACTTAATGAAATAAAGTGTGAAGACAAGATTAGAGAAAAAAAGAATGAAAAGGAATGAACAAAGCCTCCAATAAATATGAAACTATGTGAAAAGACCAAATCTACATTTGATTGGTGTACCTGAAAATGATGGGGAGAATGGAAACAAGTTGGAAAACACTCTTCAGGATATGATCCAGGAGAACTTCCCCAACCTAGCAAGGCAGGCCAACATTCAAATTCAGGAAATACACAGAACACTGCAAAGATACTCCTTGAGAAGAGCTATCTCGAGACAAATGATCCTCAGATTTACCAAGGTTGAAATGAAAGAAAAAATGTTAAGTGCTGCCAGAGAGAAAGATCAGGTTAACCACAAAAGGAAGCCCATCAGACTAACAGGAGATGTCCGTGCAGAAACCCTACAATCCAGATGAGAGTGGGGGCCAATATTCATTCTTAAAGAAAAGAATTTTCAACCTAGAATTTCATATCCAGCCAAACTAAGCTTCATAAGTGAAGGAGAAATAAAATCCTTTACAGACAAGCAAATGCTGAGAGATTTTGTCACCACCAGGCCTGCCTTACAAGAGAGCTCCTGAAAGAAGCACTAAATATGGAAAGGAAAAACTGGTATTAGCCACTGCAAAAACATGCCAAATTGTAAAGACCATTGACACTATGAAGAAACTGCATCAACTAATGGGCCAAATAACCAACTAACATCATAATGACAGGATTAAATTCACACATAACAATATTAATCTTAAATGTAAATGAGCTAAACGCCCCAATTAAAAGACACAGACTGGTAAATTGGATAAAGAGTCAAGACCCATTGGCGTGCTGCATTCAGGAGACCCATAACACGTGCAAAGACACACATAGGCTCAAAATAAAGGGATGGAGGAATATTTACCAAGCAAATGGAAAGCAAAGAAAAAGCAAGGATTGCAATCCCAGTCTCTGATAAAATAGACTTTAAATCAACAAAGATCAAAAAAGACAAAGAAGAACATTATATAATGGAAAAGAGATCAACACAACAGGAAGAGTTAGCTATGCTAAATATATATGCACCCAATACAGGATCACCCAGATTCATAAAGCAAGTTCTTAGAGACCTACAAAGAGACTTAGACTCCTATACACGATAGTAGTGGGAGACTTTAACACCACACTGTCAACACTAGACAGATCAACAAAACAGAAAATTAACAAAGATATTTAGGATTTGAACTCAGATCTGGACCAAGTTGACCTAATAGACATCTACAGAACTCTCCACCCCACATCAACAGAATATACATTCTTCTCAGCACCACATCAAACTTATTCTAAAATTGACCACATAATTGGAAGTAAAACACTCCTCAGCAAATGCAAATGAATGGAAAGCATAACAAATATTCTGACAACAGTGCAATCAAATTAGAACTCAAGATTAAGAAACTCACTCAAAATTGCACAACTACATAGAAACTGAACAACCTGCTCCTGAATGACTCCCAGGTAAATAACAAAATTAAGGCAGAAGTAAAGGTATTCTTTGAAACCAACGAGAACAAAGACAGGATGTACCAGAATCTGTGCACACAGCTAAAGCAGTGTTTAGAGGGAAATTTATAGCACTAAATTCCCATAAAAGAAAGCAGAAAAGATCTAAAATCAACACGCTACCTTCACAATTAAAAGAGCTAGAGAAGCAAGAGCAAACAAATTCAAAAGCTAGCAGAAGACAAGAAATAACTAAGATCACAGCAGAACTGAAGGAGATAAAGACATAAAAAATCATTCAGAAAATCAATGAATCTAGTAACTCATTTTTTGAAAAGATTAACAAAAGAGATAGACTGCGATCCAGATTAATAAAGAAGAGAGAAAAATCAAATAGATACAACAAAAAAGGATAAAGGGAATATCACCACTGATCCTACAGAAATACAAAGTACCATCAGAGGATACTATAAATAACTCTACACAAATGAACTAGAAAATCTAGAAGAAATGGTTAAATTCTTGGACACATACACCTTCCCAAAACTAAACTATGAAGAAGTCAGATCCCAGAATAGACCAATAACAAGTTCTGAAATTGAGGCAGTAATTAATAGCCTGCCAACCAAAAAAAAAAAAAAAAAAAAAAAAAAAAAGCCCCGGACCAGATGGATTCACAGCCGAATTCTACCAGAGGCACAAAGAGGAGCTCTGAAACTATTCCAAACAATAAAAAAGAAAGACTCCTCCCTAACTCGTTTTATGAGGCTAGCATCATCCTGATATCAAAACTTAGCAGAGACACAACAAAAAAGGAAAATTTCAGGCCAATATCCCTCATGAACATTGATGCAAAAATCCTCAATAAAACACTGGCAAAATGAATCCAGCAGCACATCAAAAACCTTATCCACCATGACCAAGTCACCTTCATCCCTGGGATGCAAGGATGGCTCAACATATGCAAATCAATAAAGGTAATCCATCATATAAACAGAACCAATGATGAAAACCACATGATTATCTCAATAAATGCAGAAAAGGCCTTCAATAAAATTCAACACTCCTTCATGCTAAAAACTTCTCGATAAACTAGGTATTGATGGAACGTATCTCAAAATAATAGCTATTTATGACAAAACCACAGTCAATATCATACTGAATGGGCAAAAGCCAAAAGCATTCCCTTTGAAAATCAGCATTAGACAAAGATGCCCCCTGTCACTACTCTTATTCAACATAGTATTGGAAGTTCTGACCAGGGCAATCAGGCAAGGGAAAGAAATAAACAGTTTTCAAATAGGAAGAGAGGAAGTCAAATTGTCTCTGTTTGCAAATGACATGATTGTATGTTTAGAAACCCCATCATCTCAGCCTAAAATATCCTTAAGTTGATAAACAAGTTCAGCAAAGTCTCAGGATACAAAATCAGAAGCATTCCTATGCACCGATAATAGATGGAGAGCCAAATCATGAGTGAATTCCCATTCACAATTGCTGCAAAGAGAAAACCACACCTAGGAATACAACTTACAAGGGATGCAAAGGACCTCTTCAAGGAGAACTGCAAACCACTGCCAAGGAAATAAGAGAGAACACAAACAGAAAAACATTCCATGCTCATGTATAGGAAGAATCAATGTTGTGAAAATGGCCATACTGCCCAAAGTAATTTATAGATTCAATGCTATCCCCAATAAACTACCATTGGCTTTCTTCACAGAATTAGAAAGAACTGGTTTAAATTTCATATGGAACCAAAAAAGAGCCCATATAGCCAAGACAATTCTAAGCAAAAAGAACAAAGCTGGAGGCATCACACACCCGATTTCTATACTGCAAGGCTATAGTAACCAAAACAGCATGGTACTGGTACCAAAACAGATATATAGACCAATGGAATAGAACAGAGGCCTCAGAAATAACACCACACAACTACAACCATCTGATCTTTCATAAACCTGACAAGAACAAGCAATGGGGAAAGGATTCCCTATTTAATAAATGGTGATGGGAAAACTGGCTAGACATATACAGAAAACTGAAACTGGATTCCTTCCTTACACCTTACACAAAAATTAACTCAAGATGGATTAAAGACTTAAATGGAAGTCCTAAAACCATAAAAACCCCAGAAGACAACCTAGGCAATACCATTCAGGACATAGGCACGGGCACAGACTTCGTGACTAAAACACCAAAAGCAACGGCGACAAAATCCAAAATTGACAAACTGGATCTAATTAAACTAAAGAGTTTCTGTACAGCAAAAGAAACTATCATCAGTGTGAACCGGCAACCTGCAGAATGGGAAAAAATTTTTGCAATCTATCCATCTGACAAAGGGCTAATATCCAGAATCTACAAAGAACTTAAACAAATTTATAAGAATAAAAACAAACAACTCCATCAAAAGTGGGCAAAGGATATGAACAGACACTTCTCAAAAGAAGACATTTATGCAGCCAACAAACATGAAAAAAAATTCATCATCACTGGACATTAGAGAAATGCAAATCAAAACCACAATGAGATACTATCTCACGCCTGTTAGAATGGCGATCATTAAAAAGTCAGGAAACAACAGATGCTGGAGAGGATGTGGAGAAATAGGAATGCTTTTATCCTGTTTGTGGGATCATAAATTAGTTCCACCGTTGTGGAAGACAGTGTGGCAATTCCTCAAGGATCTAGAACGAGAAATACCATTTGACCCGGCAATCCCATTACTGGGTATATACCCAAAGGATTATAAATCATTCTACTATAAAGACACATGCATGCGTATGTTTATTCCAGCACTGTTCACAACAGCAGAGACTTGGATCTAAACCAAATGCTCATCAATAATAGACTGGATAAAGAAAATATTGTTCATATACACCATGGAACACTATGCAGCCACAAAAATGGATGAGTGTATGTCCTGTGCAGACACATGGATGAAGCTGGAAACCATCATTCTCAAGTTAACTATCATAGGAACAGAAAACTGAACACTCCATGTTCTTACTCATAAGTGGAAGTTGAACAAGGAGAACACATGGACACCAGGAGGGGAACATCACACACCAGGGCCTGTGAAGGGATGGGAGGCTAGGGGAGGGATAGCCTCCTGTAGATGACAGGTTGATGGTTGCAGCAAAACACCATGGCACATGTATACCTATGTAACAAACCTGCACATTCTGTACATGTATCCCAGAACTTAAAATACAATAAATAAATAAAATGTTTATTAAATGCTTGCTATAGGCAAGGCATAGTTCTGAGCATAGTGTTAAATGTTTGTAAAATAATTGGAAATAATTTTTTGGCTAAGCTGTTTCCATCTAGCAGCAGTTATGTATTTATTATTCCACTGACCCTAATGGTGTACTCTAACTTAATATGTAGTAGTAAATAAATATCTAATGGGATAATTAAATCTCAATAGGGACATAATTGCTGAACAGCATTCTAAAACTCTAGAGACACCAGAGCTTTAGCTCATTTAGTCAAATAAATTTTATTATATGCATAGACAGTTTGTATTTTCTCTCTGAAGGATGGTCTTTACAGCACCTGTTTTTCTGTAACAGTTACATCAGGATTTATTTGTAGCACAATATGCTTAGTTACAATAGTCTTGAGAGTTATAATCCTTTTAAGCACTCCCTTCTATTGAAAACATTTTCAAACACTTTGGGCATGCGACTACATAAGCCCCAAGTGTGATTTAATCCTCAGTATTGTGTGTTGATCTCGAAGGTGATACTCCTCTGAGAAAATTTAAAGTATATGTTGATTTTGTATGTTGTTTTTATCTGGGATAACAGGAAATGAAAATCACAGATCATTCTATCACCTACAAAACTATTTTTAGTTTTAGTTTACCAAAATCATGCAATTGCTTTAATGTGAAGGCTATATACATAGATAAAGATATAGTTCTTTTTTCATAATCAAATTCCACAATTCCAAAACAAATCTAGCCTTTTAAAACTAGCAAATCTTCAATCAAGCATTACCATTCACTTGAACTTTTTTTAACTTGATAAAATTTAATCTTATCTGTAATTATATCACAATTAGGTTTTAATTATTCTAATTAAAGATTTGTATCATTTTCTTATGATAATCTCCTCTGTAGCTTGTTTTAAATTAAATCTACTGGAAATAACAAGTAATTTATTCTGATGTATGTCCAAGTCACTGAGTCTCAGATTTGGAACACTTCAATCTATTTTTTTAATGAGACTACTCAATAGGTTTTTATTTTTATCTGGGTTTTAATATTTCTGGAAATACTTCAAGAGAAAAATGAAATTTTAGCAACACGTCTTCTTTTTGTTTACTTATAAAACCTCAGGCCACTTAGAATAAAATTGAGAATCCCAAAAAATAAAACACAACTCTATATACAGATGGATCATTGAGTAGAAGAGGCAGAATTGTAATTGCTCTTAACTTCTGCATTCTTTTGGTAGCTGGAAATTCTATGGCATTATACAAGGAATTGTATCTTCTCCTTGACTCAAAGAATGTGCATCCCCCAGTGCATATTGCATGCATACTCCTCTTAGAGTCTCTATGAAATTGGGGGGAAAAAAAAGGATTCCTTTTTGTCTGCTAGAATTGTGTGTATATGTACACACACATACAGAGCACCCATCCTACACTGCTTAAGTGTTGCTCCTGGGGAATGAACCCCCCGCTTCCCATGCCATGCTTTTGGCTTGCCCCAGACATGAGTCTGAAGCCCTTTGGCAAAAAGACTCAGAAGCTGGAGACTGGAAGTCACTGAGATGATGGAAAATAAACCCCAAAACATGTTTGGTCCTGGATTTATCTTCTCCTACTTAAAAGCGCACTGTGTGTCCAAATATTGTAGTCTGGTAGAAGTTACTCTGAGTTAAGAGAAAAGATAGTTGGGTCGTAGTTCTTATTCTGCTGTGTGAGCAAGCCAGGTCCTCCATTTCCCTGGGCCTCTTGTCCCATAGTTCTGGAGGCTGGGAAGCCCTCAGTCAAGGAGATGACAATCTGGTGAGGGCCTTCTTTTTGTCTTTCAGACTGTCACATTTGTCCTTCCTTGCTGCTGTTGGTGACTCTGCTCCACAGAGAACAATCTTCCCTTCTCATCCCTGTTGTGAATATATATATATGGTTTTTTTTTTTTTGCACTTCTTTCTTTTTCAACAGCCGAGTATGTGTGTGTGTTTGTGTGTGTTGTGTGATAAGATCTGTAATCCATATTCAAATAAGATGCTTAGGTGCAAAGTATGCCTTGGGAAAGTTCCCCCAGTTTTATCTGAAAGATTGTTTCAAACTGAAAGAAGAATCCTTTTGAGTGTAACAGTTATTGTATTTAGATGTGCATATTGTGGTGGTGTGTATCCCTCAGCTGTAAGCCTTCGGACTTGCTGAGAGTAAAAGCTTTTCTGGATATCTCTTGCTAATCCTGGATTAAACCTAATAGTATTTTTATTTCTATCCTATTTTGAGAAAGACTTTTCATCAAAACCAATTTAATTATCTTTTCAAGGACATATAAGTGTTTAGAAAAAGTAGTATTTCTGTATTTGAAAATTTCAAAGTTACAGAACGAAATTCAATGTTTTGTTATGAAAACGAGAAGAGTAAATAGAAGAACTAAACTTTTTCTGATTTCCTAATGTTTACAATCAAGGCATATTAAGGACAGCACAGAAATTAATTGCAACCAATAGTAATGTGCAGCTTTGTAATATTGATTGAATTGGGACTTTAACTTTTGCTTTTTATTAGCATTACACTGGTGAAATGGAAATGGAATTGAGTAAAGATAAATAGCGACTCTCAATCAGATGTGAAGCACGATTCAGATATGAAAGAATGAAGTTCATAAAGATCATATCTCAGACAGACTTGGCAAGCTGTAGTATTGTAACAACTGATGCTAATACTGGTGTATCTGTTCAGCTTCCCCCTCATGCCAGCTTCTAGTAAGACTTCGCTGTTCTAGCCAAAGATATCATCAGTAGACTAGGGTGGACCAATCATGGTACCCAATCCTTTGGGCAAAACTGTTTCAGGGAAAGTTGAAAGAACCAAGCTTGGTGAATCTGAATCCTTCCTGGCAGCTTTCTAACTAGTTTACAGGGAAGAGATCTTTCATAGTCTTATGGAGCCATTTGATTGAAATTCCAAGCTGCTTTCAAACATGCCTCTGTCTATGAAAAGAGGCTGTCCTGCTGCAACAATGATAGGTTGCAATCCTCAAGCATTTATTATGTGTCAGGCACTGTTCTTAACAATTTAGTAACTCATGCTTTTAACTCTATTACCCAGCAGCCCTGTGTAGTAGATTTTATTATTTTCCCAATTTTACAGAGTAGGGAGCTGGGGGCAGACAGGAATTTGCTCAAAATCACAAAACTAGAAAATGGAGGAAGCAGGATTTTAACTCAGGCAGTCTAAACTCAAAGTCTGGACGCTCAGCCACCATAAAATTGTGCCTTTCAGTAGAAAAAAATCAAGTTATTACACAGGAAGAAACAGAAATAAGACACAGAAAAAGTCTTTAGTGTGTTTATTGTCCTGGTTCCCAACCAGCTCTGGCACCATCCAAAATCACCCCTGATGAGGTGAATCAATAAATTCCACTAATTCCATTAAAAGTGCTTTTAATTCTATTACAGCATTGGTTTTTTATTTTGTTTACCATAAGTAAATGTGAATTATGACTCTGTTATTTAAAACCAAAGTCTCCTGAAAAATACCTAGAAGGAAAGGAGAAACTAGATCACGTATGAAACAGATACATCACGGTAGGAGGGTTTAACAAGGTAAATAGAAAAAAAATAACAGGAAAATGTGCTGATTAGGAAATCCTGATCTATAATTAGCTCTGCCATGAATGAGGTGTATAATCAGATGTCCTCTGTAGTTCTCAGTTTACCTTCTATAAAGGAATTGGACTAACTGGTTTCAAGAATTCTTTCAGGTCTTCAGTTCTGTGAATTTACATTATGCACAGAAAAGACAAAAAGCTTAGAGTGATAGGTGGAGAAACCCTGAGAGATAAATGAAAATGACTAGAATAAAATGCAGCTGAGGGCTGAAGCAAACTGGATTTGGGACTATTGAGAGACAGAAGGGAGACAGGAAAGAGCTAGTGGTAAGTAAATCTCTAGACCAAGTGAGACAAGATGCTGCTAATTGATGGAACAAAGAAACATCAGATAAGATATAAATGACTTTTGTGCAACATAGAAACAAAAAGAGAAAAAGACTAAGGCTAAGATTAAACATAAAATGAAGACTGAGAATAACATTGATAGGTAGGAAAAGAGTAAAAAAGAGAAAAAAGATGCTGTATTGCAATGAGATTGAATGGAGCTTAGTCCAAATCTTAAGGGAGACTGGTTAGGAATGTGGCCAGATGGAAGTGACGATTGGATAAAGAAGAAAGCTCAAGTATATACCTCTGTGAAAAGTAACGTAAAATAAAATCATTCTAAACATCACTTTATATAAGTAATATAAATTAAGCATCTGGAACAAGCAGAATATATGATATAAATAATTTTTCTGCTCCCTTTAGAAAATATTGTCTATCATTGCATAACCAAAGTAGCTATCACCAAAACAAAACAAAACAAAACAAAAAAAAATGGTTTAGGGCTCCAAACTCTTCTAAAATATGTGTGTCAATTATTTGTGTTAACAACTTGTATGTCAGAGATGTCATATAAATTGCACATAAGTTGATCATTTTCACCTTGGTTCTTTTCCCTGTCATAGTAGACATAAATAATCCATTAAAGTATTCTTTCATACGAATACTGTAGACAGCGTTTGAGGACTGTGCTCCGAACAGACATTGCCAGTTGATCAGGAGTTGTCACTAGAGTCAAAAATTATTTGCCGCCCCATCACATTATCCATGAAAGTTATATGTTAATTGGTTTAGGCAATTTAGATGCATAATTCTATGTGTTATTCCAAAAATTGAAGGAGAATACTGGTGGGTGTGAGAATGAAACAGAAGTGATTCTTCTATCTAATGAATTGTTCTTATCTTTGATGCAGTCCTCCATACTATTCCTGTCTAGAGAACCTTTTAGAAATCACTGTCAATTATTTACTAAAACTTAAAAAGAAGAATGTGAATTGGGTGACCCACGAAAGCTAAATACAACACTTAAAGTCATATTGAAGAAACAAGTATTATTATTTTTATTATTTATTATGAATAAAAAATGACAATCCTTAAACTTATAGCTTTACTCTATGGAATTATAAAAAACTAAGTTTTACAAAGAGTAGGTTTTTGATAGTTGTTACGCTGTACTAAATGCCATGTAGACATATGGTCCAATGATTGCTAAATTTTCCAGAAAAACTTGATGATTTTGTTCCATGTAAATAATTCCTGATACGTGTCTGTGATTCTGCCTGATTTAAAGTTAATAACTGACCTCTTTCTACTGCGATAATATTCATAATCCCCTCTAATGATGATAGAAATACAGATATTTTTAATAAGAATGTTTATTCTGTGAATCAAATCATGAAAAAGATGATTTAATAATCGAGTTGTTTTGTACTTGAATAATATACTATCCATTTTATAAACTGGGGGGTAAACCATATTTAGGCAATTAGCTGGATTCATCTGGGGACAAGAAATTTTCTATGTTGAACTTCCTTATTCATCTTTCTTTCTTGCTTTAAATAGTAAGATACATTTAAAATGTTTTTAAATATTTCAAGGATATTTAAACATGATTAATGCAAATACCCAATATTCATTAAGCAATTAACTCTGTGATTCTCAGCCCAAACTGCACATTGAATCATTGGAAGGCTTTTAGAATTTACTTATACCTGAGAACCACCCCCAGAGATTTTGATTTAATAAGTGTGGTGTGAGGCATGGACTTTTTTTTTTTTTTTTTTCTTTTTAATGTGCTCTAGTGATTCTAATGTAGGGAAGCCTGGGAAATATAAAACTACTCTACTGACCTTCACAGTATTTAAAAATAGAAAGATAAGTTTTATCAAGGTCTTTCCAAAATAAGTGACTAAAATGTAACACTGAATTATTGTATTTTTCATAGGGTCAGTAATCAGTCTTGACTCTGTCTTCTTGAATATTATTCCATTTTTAAAAACCAAATAATATCCTTATTTATTTTTAATCTTTTAGGCAATGTACGTACACATAGTTTATAACTGCAAAAAAATATATTAATTAAATAATTTTAGATTATAGAGGAAAAAGCCTAACAAATAATGAAAATTTGATAAATGAAAATTTAAACTAAAGACTAAGCTAGGGCTGAAAAACTACCTATTGGGTACTCGACTCATTACCTGGGTCATGGGACCATTCTTACTCCAAACCTTAGCATCATAAAGTCTACCCATGTAACAAGTCTGCATATGTAGCCCCCTGAATCTAAAATAAGAGTTGAAATTATTTAAAAAAAAAGTTTTTATGCATTTTTCCAGTTTGTCTATTTCTTCTTACTGTGTTATTCCGCATTAATGGAAACTAATGGAATTCTGTTTTCATCAGTTACAATGGAACGATAGAATTAACAACGTGCTAAAGACTTTCTAAGATGTGAGAAATGACCAACTTTAAGAGGTATAAAGGGTAAGACAAGGGGAATTTTATCTGAGTACACCTTATCTTTTCTTCCCAACATTTAAAATGAATTGTTAATTTTTGGAATATGAGCTTGATTGGTGGAATTAAGGCTGTATACTAAATATCAAATACAAATTCTTTACATCTTGTGGTAAGCAAAGCATGAATATCAAAATAAAAATAAAATATTTTAGTGAAGTTTTTTTTTTTCCCAATTGGAAACATAAAGAGAATTAGTATCTTGGAAATTCAGTATGAGTCTTGCTTTCACATGATTATGATTATCTGAAAGACCATGTTCATTATAAGGATTATCTAATTCATAATTAGACATTTTTGTTTAATACAATGACGTGTTTTAACATTAATACATTTAACACACAATCACCAATCTGGACAAGATCTTTTATTTCAATGTATACATAAAATCTTCAGAGCAGTTAACATCCTTGAAACTTTTGGATAAAACATTTATATTTTCTACTGCCATTAATGGCAGTAAATCCCGAATAACGTGTCTCAGAGGTAAATAGAGAAAACAAGTTCACTTTTATCTATGAGATATTTTAATCAAAGAAGATTATTTGCTAGCAATAAAGTTTTTAGTATTATAATGAAACAAAAAATTATAATTGATATTTTTAAAAAGTATTTATAAAACTCAAAATGATATTACTTCCTGGACATTCTTTGATTTTTCACTTCTTGTCATATCTACCTATGTGATTATTCTCCACTTTACACAAAGAGAAGACCAGAAAGTATCTCCAATTGCAACAGTCAGATTAATGTTTCACATGCTCAAAATGTTAGTCATCTCTAACAGCTATTTCCACCCATGTCTTAGATAAGCGTTTATGGGGAAAATAACACTTAGCTAAGATCATTTTTCATGATAAGCAATTACTTCATGTATATGTGTATATTTTACATATATATGCAATCATATATATGCAGTTACACAGAGACATACACATAAACACATAAGACACACAGACACATACATATATTCGTGTGTGTGTGTGTGTGTGTGTGTGTGTGTGTGTGTGTGCATCCTTTTCCCATGACATTTTTCACCTAACATGCTGGACTAAAAGAGCCGTGGCTTTAGCTTCAGTATTGTTGTAACCATTACCAGCTTTGAGAATACGCTGTATTTATTTTCAAATATCAAAACATATTTATCTTTTGGTAAAATTGAGCAACATCTAGACATGTTTTTCTCCTTTCCTGTAATGTATTCCCTAGTACCTAAAAATAACCACTTAGAGGGAATAATAAACCTGATGACAGGCATATGGAAGACATGGAGAAAGCCCAAGTGCCCTGATACTAGCTGGAAGAGCCGCAGAGTCATCACTGAGCACTTGTTTGAAATGCACCACTTCAGACCCCTCACCCGCAAAGACTGACAAAAATCCAAATTTGCATTTTAACAAGATTTCCATTTCATTTATTTGCAGGTATCTCTGCAGGTATTTGCAGGTAGTCTCCTTTTCCCTCCAGTTGCTGCAGCCAGATAGATACTTGATATTAGAAGATAGGAAGCTATATTAAAATATAGAGATTCTACGGTTAGGGCAGAATTCTTAGGGCAGTATTCGTCTCAATTTTTCTTTCTTCACCTAAAGATTAGGAGCAGAAATTTAGTGGGAATACTTTAAAAATATTAATGTATCATGAGTTATAAAGCCAATTAATATCTGTATTGGAGGAGTCACACCTCCAGTATTTCATAAACATAAAATATTCAGAAAAAAAACTCAATAGTAAAAAAAATATTTTGAGGGGTGTTTCACAAACTGTGTTTCATGAATCAACAGGTTCATAATATATTGCTCTTCAGATTCCTTGAGGATTTCAGGTCCAAACAATTTTAGTAAACAGCACAATATATGCTCCTCTTGGAGTTTTGCAGTGCATTCTCTGAAATCCTACAGTTTAAAAATCTGTGTTGTATTTTGTTTCACATCTCCTAAATGTATTTAAACTTAGAACCATCCTTTTTTTTTTTTTTTTTTTTTTTTTTTTTGAGACAGAGTTTTGCTCTTGTTGCCCAGGCTGAAGTGCAATGCCATCTCTTTTTATCAGGTGCAAACTGCTGAATATAGACCACAAAATGATGCGTTATCACATTGGAAATACAGTTGTTAAAATTGTAGTGTAAAGATTAAATTTTGAAAAATTCTGTACATAAACTTCTAGTTATTATACATGCCATAACAATCAAATGAGCCAGCCATACATATTAAAGTGGAACTTTAACTAGAATTTGATTTCAGAAACAGATTACTATTATCTAACCATTACTGGGGGTGAGAAGACTAATAGAATCAACAAGACACCAGCAAAATTTACTTAGTACTACCCCAGAATCTGTTTAAGAATTTCCTGGATGAGAATTTTATGTGTACCTAGTACACTATATATATGTGTATCACAGACAAAATGCTGTATTTAGACATTTGGAGATGAGAAACCCTATTCTTAGAGAAGTTAATTTGTTGAAACTTACAGAATAAGTGACAGAACCAGAATTCAAAAGTCAGGCCTCTCTTCTCTCTCAATAGATAGATAGATAAATAGAAAGAGATATATTGATCTCTTTCTTTCTATCTTTGTATGTACATATTATATTTATAGATATATTAAATACCTTATAAAGTAGGTTCACATAAACTGTGAGTTCCACATTATTGCAACATTTCTTCCAATGCCTGTTTCCTCCCTTTATTTAAATGAAAAGGGTTTGGTTCATTTCTTTTCAACTAATTATTTAGTTGATGCAGTATAAAATGATTAATAAATAGGTAGAGATTTTGGTTCAAAACACAATAGCTCTGTGACTGTGAGATCTGAATTTCAGTTTCCTCCATAAAAGGAGTACACAGTAATATATTCCCTTTTGTCACATTATTGGGAAGATCAAATGAGGCTATGTAAAAGGCCAGACATACACTAGGCACTCAGGAGCTGCTGATTCTCTTCCATTTCCTTCGCAGAATATTTCTTATGGAAATGAATTTTCAATGTCATAAAAAACTGGTATCTGAATTTGATTTATCCAGCTGATATTTGCGCTCATTCAACCGACATTCAGAGTTAGTAAGCTAAATAATCAGAATCCGTGACACTACAGAATAATGATTATATGACGTCTATCTTTGTGATCCAAAATATTTACTAATATATATGCAACTTTTTATTCTAAAGAAGAATGACATGTCACAACGCATAGCTTTAAACTCTTATTTGGACCAGAGGTTGGTTGGTGACTGACTGTCCTACTCCCTAGTTTGAGATCAGGAGAAATAAGACCAGACAGTAGATATAAGATAAATTTGATTATATCTCATTAATGGCAAATTGCAAGGTCAAACAGTAAATTCTTAATTTAACTTTCTATCTTTCCGGAAAAGAAAAATTGCCTTATAGATGCCTCTAGTGGCAGCAGTTCTCTGAAAATAAAAGTTAAAAAGATCTTTCATTATATTTTCAATGCATGAAGGGGAGGGTGACAGGATGTGAGGTAGTGGACATAGGAAATATATTAGGAACCCACGTTTCAGTTATTATCCTGAAATTTGAAACACTATCCCAAAATCAAAGTTTTGGTAATATCATATAATAACAGTAACTACATCACTTCTTGTTTACTGATATTTTTATTGAGGTTTGTAGCTGATGACTTTACATGTGATTGTACAGAGCATTTAAGGAAAAAGAAAAAGGATGTAAAGGTTGTACAAGGGAAATATCCAATAGCTTGAAATCTGGTAGGTGTATATGAAAAGAATAACGCCATGTGTAAATATATGAGGATCCTAGGAGACCAAAGCCACAATAGCTATACTGTTTCTAAAAAGTGAGTTTTCTTATCAACAAGGAGTAGGACAATTAGTTGTTAGTTTTAAAAATAAACTATTGTTTTTTAGAAAGACGTATTTTGAATTAGATTTAATGCTTGGCAAGGAGGAAAACAGTATGGAAAAACTTCCAAGTTATCCATCCACTTCCAATGCATTCACAGAAATCAAATGAAGGCAAATCAACTTGACTCTACAAATCTTGATTTTCTAGTTCACAGGCAAAGGTCAGTGTTAAAATATACAAACAAGTGATACTTTATAAATGAACACATTCTGATTGTCTGTAGTTGTTTCAAGACATATCAGTTTTTATTACTTAGGGTGATGAAGGAAATCTTTATTCTCAAATGAGACATGAAAACGAAATTTGAATGTTTTTTCTCATTTTTATTGATTCAAAATGTCATTCAATATGTAAACCAGTTTGACAACTTGAAATTCAGGGCATTAAAAAATACTCCAGAGGACTAGGCACTGATTAGCCTAAGAATATACTCTGTCCTACTCACTGTATCCTGAGTTCCAACCCCAAAGACTTCTACCTACTGCTAAAGCATTGAAGATACTGACTTAACTTTGTCAAACATCTTTTGATAACAATCAATATATTTCATTTTGAAGTCAGGATCATTTTGCCTGTTTTACATTCAGAAGAAACACAGGGATTTTTAAACTTAGAAGACTATTTTAGTTCTTGGTTTTAAACATATTTCCTTGCCAATTTAGCATGAATTTTTGTAGTCTTGGATCATTGAGATGAACTTAACTCCTTTAAGATTTAAAATCCTCTGATTTTGGACTAATTGTAAATCTTTTGTAACCTCATCTATAGATCAAAGAGTGGAGCATCATCATTTAAAAATTATTCAATCTGAATGGCAATGTTTAAATTGTATAGTTAGAAGCCTGCTTTACTTTCCCCTTCTTTCAAACTCTTTCCTTTAGTATTCTAGAATGAAAGGAGCATTGGGAATACTTTTAGATGCATTTGGATTATGGAGTACTTTGATAACCCACCATGTACAACTGCAAGTAGAATTTTATGAATTGACTACAATAATTAAAGGCAGAGAACTTGAGAGTAATATTTGGAGCAGAGTAGTTATTTGTTCAGTCTCGATGTAATATTCATATATATAATAATAAATTATTCTATAGTATGAATATTGCTTGGTTATGAATTATTTTTTACAATGTACATAATTCTAATATAATATTAATTTCATATGTATTAGAAAGATTCATAATAGAGCTCTAAAAGGTACAAAGCTACTAAAAGCATTAGCTCTGTTGGTGTTGAATAGAGTCAGCAGATTAGAGAGTGAAGATGAATTGAGACAAAATACTTATATTTAAGAAACATTTATAAAATATTGATGCTTCCTTGAGACAAGGTATAGCTAGATAAGAAACATCTCAAGAGTGTTTAAAGTATTTACTGTTTCCTGTGAAATTAGCAGAATATCAGAATATAAGAAACTCCAATTTTACTTTTTGGAATACACCTGTTAACATTTGGCATAGTCTATAAGATTTTTATCACTACAAATGACTTTATTATTCTTTCCTGGAAAACTTTTCTCTGTAACTCTAGTTTAGGTCCTGTCACCTCACCATAAGCTTGCTAACTTGTTTGGTTTCTGCTCTTCCATTGTTCATATTGTACTTGAAGAGACTTGTTTACCCCAACAGAGATTTGTTCATGTATAGTCATTCTTGATTTCTTCACATAAGTCAAAGTTCTTTCACAAGCCTTCTTAAAAATTAGTTTGCATTTACCTTTGAAATACTCTAATGGGACACAAATCATCAAATGAGAACAATGCTCTTGACACATTACTAAGAGACAAAGAAACATCAAAACTTAGCTGAAATCAAGACATTTGAATAGTAACTTACAGGTGCTAGATGTGAAAGAAATGCTGACTTTAAATTTTTTTTCATATAAAGAAGGGATAACAATATCTTTCAATGACATTATGCAAAACTATATTAACTACCTGTTTTATTGCAGAAATCACGAAGTTTTAAATATCGTAAACAAACTATTTCTTCTGCAGGCTGTAAATAAGTGGAATATGTGTACAGGTGAAAGTTTCCCTTTTAAACCAAAGAGAGTGTAATCAGTGTTAATTAGTAAATAAGAAAGTTTCTTCTTATGGCCTAATCAGGAAAGAAGCAACTACCAACACATTTAAGTTCTGCTAACCTACAAATGAAAATTTAGTTGTTTAATATTCTTCAGTTATTATAAAGAACAAATTTGCTGATTACAAAATTAAATTTAATGTTGGGATCCATTGAATATATTTTATGAACTCAAAAAAGCTTCTTATGTAAAATCCATTTGCACAATAATGCTTCCATAATCTATTGTGCAATGTTGCTGCTTTGCTTTTGTGCCTCCATCTTCCTAATTTAATGATGTGCAGAAATCTAACATAAGCTATATTGAAAGCATTACTTAGAAATGCATAGTAATTATGTGGTAAGTTAAAATTATGAATCACTAGAAATGAACTAATTAAATTTTAACACCTTGGTCTACAATATACTGGGAAGTTCATATATATTGTTATTTTATCTCAAAAATTTTCTCAGAGAAGAAAGGATATTCATGCCAATATCTTCAGATCTGCTCAAAACTAAAAAATTAGACTTTGGGTTTTTGTTTTTTTCACTCTCTAAGTGAATTGACATGCACTGTAGTTCTGTAGTGTTTTTTCCCTCCACAAGACATCACAGGCTAAGTGCTGTGGCTCAAACCTGTAATCATGGCTACTCAGGAGGCTGAGACAGGAGGATCACTTGAGACCAAGAGTCTGAGGCTGCAGTGAGTGGCATTGTGCCACTGCCCTTCGGTCTTTGTGACAGAGTAAGACCTCATCTCTTTAAAACAGCAGAAAAATCCAAGCAGTAGCACTTTGGTACAGCACTGATAGACAAATTCTAAAGACAAATTGTTTCTTCATTATTAGGGGATGATATAGATTAGTCTGGAGTTGATCTTTAGACAACTCATAAACTATTTTTCCTCTCCCTTTTGGTCTTTACAGTAATGTAGAAAGTCAGTCAAAGATTTTAATGTCATTCCTTAAAGTAAGTAAGCTTGACAATAACATTTCAACATGTTTTGGGGGTCCAGGGAAGCTGAAGACAATGCCTAAAATTAAATATGTGGGTCCTTTATAAATATTACTAATTCCCTTATATGCTTATATCTATTATGAAAAGTTTTGTCATACCAATCAATATTGATAAAAATCTTAAACCTAAATCTTAAAGATCCTTTCCTTAATACGTCAACATTTTTAGTTATGATAGATATGTTAAAATACAGATGATAAACTACATCTTAATTTAGAGGCATTGTGACTTTTTTTTTTTTACAGGAAGTTAAGGATATTTCCCTTACCTGCTTTTTATTAATGTATTTTCCTGATTATTATTACTTCAAGATAATTGTTCTGTCAGTTCGTTTTTGTTATTATAATTATTTTAACACAGTAATTTATTATTCAACTTCAGTGTGTTTAATTATAATATAGTGGAAACAGGAAGGGATGCTCATAAAATTTAATTCCAACCAATTTCTCCTTCACCAGATTTGGACTTTGCCACAAATATTTATCAATTAGGAACAGGGGCTGTGCAACAATCCATCAGCTTCAGAATTAACTGAACATGAGGTCCATTAGCTAGTGTCCCTGATAAAGTATCATGTGAACTAGACTTCAAAGAGGAAAAACAACCAAGTCTAAAAACGTTACAAAAATATTATTTGACAAGAAAGTAAACATTTGTTTTTTTCAGTGGCATAAGTTTTACTTCTAACTGGCTAAATAAGCTGTATTATAGCTGTATAGTATATCTGTTTGATGGAAATTCACTTCTTACTTGAAAGTCAGATGAACACATAAAAATATACAGATAAGCAGATCATAAATGTCTCAGGATATTAAAAAAATTGAGTCACAAAAGATGGTAGAAAAAAGAAAAATTTAAAAATCATTAATCATCAACAGCTCTATAAGAAAATGTATATGAAGAAGATTCAAGTTCAGGAATTCAACCCTTGCTAATGTAAACAGGGCAAAATGAATACGTTAGATATATGCAAATTTCTATTGAAATGTATGTAAAATTAGTTCCTTTATCCACTTTAATTTTTTATTATGGTTACATAAAACTTGCTGGGGAATTCTCTCTCTGTTATAATCTTTGGGATCTTAAGTCTCCCTGAAACCATGCCATTTATGATGCATAGAGTTCAACAATCTCATTCATTTTTCTTGATGCAAGAGCGCAGTAGTAACTTTATATGCTGAATATTCTTCTGCACCAGTTTATGTATGCAAGTGATTTTTCTTCAACTTGGTCTATGTAGAGCTTGAGAGGCTACCTGCTTCAATTTTCCATATAGAAACACAAAAGTAATGGGCAGGGAGGTAGCAATGTCAGAATATCAGCAAGCTGAATTGAGGTAGTTCCCCATTTTACTGTGAAACCAGCTTCTTACTGACAGAGATACTTTCATGTAGGTTACTGTTTGACAAAACAAGTATAAGTGCTCATAATCCACAGACCACATTTGTGTTTCTGAAGTTACCGTAAACACATCTAAAAAGAATTCTTTTATTGCCAAATGTAGTCTACGTATCAAGTGGGTTAAATGCCTTGGACGTGCTAATATTGCCATAGTGTGGTGTTAGAAAACCGAATTACCATTAACGCTTGTCATTCTCCTCCAACATAAAATCTGTAGACTTAAAAAATATTCATGCCAATTGACTAAAAAGGAATGATACATAAAATATTTTGAGGTGACGCGAAGGTTTTGATGCACTCTGGCCCAGCAGAAATTTTTTTGTCATGTATTTATAAACTATATACAGATTATTGGTCATTCTCTAAACTTGGTTTAAGATAGTCATTTATAGATGGATAGTGTTTAGATTTTTGAAAAAGGAAATCCCAAGATAAAACACACTACAGGAGAAATTATAATTTGGCAGATCCTTTTAGCTTTGCCCTAACAGGGGATCTGTACCTGGACATTGCTATAAAGGATCTGCAGTAATGAGAGATCTAGAAAGTTTCTTGGAAAGAACTTCTTTATCTTTTCCTATTTCCATCACATAGAATAAGAAAAAAACACAATAAAAGTCGTCTTATATCTTTATAAAATGAATATTCTCTTTGCAGCTTTTAGCAAATTCAGGAAATTTGAATTTCTAACATCAAAATGGAATGTACAAAGAAGGAAAAAAATATGACTCACCCAGACCCCAAATTTGATATTTATATCTCTGATTGAATCTGGTTTTAAAGGTAAGCATAGTGACTGCATCTGGTTTATAGATAGCAAATAGTAACATATATGTTAACCTGCTCAAAATTAAGTGATGCATCTGATTTCAGCCAAAATAAACATGCGCATTCCATTTTTCTGGTTTACTTTGTATGCAAACCTGTAAGATTTTGTGCTTAGCTTATTCATCTAGGTAGAGTGATTTCTTTTGCATGGCTCATTTGGGCCATGGAGGATTAGCAAAGTTTATGTATTGAAAACAAGGAAAGAAAGGCGAGAAAAATAAAAAGACTAATTAATCATATAGTACATACATCAATACAATATCTTCTAAATCTCAATCAGTTGTTTATTGGTTGGCAAACAAGTTTCACTTTTACAACAAATATTAGTAATGAGGTCATCCAACTTTGAGACCATACAAAATGGATCATAAATTAAAAAAAAAATTATATGTGCTGCTAATTTACCTTTTGTATTCCTACATTACTCAAAATCCTGTCAAATAAATAAATTTTCCTGTTAATAAACAGAAGACTTTTTTAAAAAAAATCATTTCAAAATAATTTGACCTTTTAATTCTTACTACGAGGGAGTGAATTTCCTCTAAAAATCGATAGTGCAGGTGCCCGCTTGGGGATCAGACTGAGCATTCAGCACTTTAATGCCTATGGAAAACCGTTTTCACATGCAGAAGCCCCACTAGTTCTATAGACACCTTTTGACTTCTAGAATCATAGCTAGTGTCCTGGTGATGAACTGCTTGCCAAATATGCTTTGCATGACAACAGATGTGCCCTGTAAACATAAAAGTTTGTCCTGCTCTAGTTTGCAAAAAAAAAAAAAAAAAAAAAAAAAAGTTGGAAATATTCTGACTGCATAAAGATATATAGTGAGGGAAGGAAGTCTAATTTTAT
Organism: Piliocolobus tephrosceles; assembly: GCF_002776525.5. Taxonomy (NCBI): domain Eukaryota; kingdom Metazoa; phylum Chordata; class Mammalia; order Primates; family Cercopithecidae; genus Piliocolobus; species Piliocolobus tephrosceles. The sequence goes on from NC_045436.1 coordinate 126,272,458, forward strand.
TTATTTTATTTTTTTGTAAAAAATAATTTGCATTACTAGAAAATGATTCTTATAAAGTGATAGTTTCATTTATTTATTTTTTGCCAGGCGAAATTTTAAAGGAAAAAAAGGCAAAAAAGAAAAAAAAGAAAGAAAATGAAGAAAGAGAAGAAAGGAAGGAAACTTTGCTCTCTTACTGGTAGACAAACTTGCAAGATCAGCACAAAAGAAAAAGAAAATTTTTTTTCTACTACATTAACAGGACTCAAATTCTGGAGGAACAGAAAGCAGACTATATGTGCAATGCTAGTATCTGTACATTACATAGAAATTGTTCAACTTTTTTCTGCCATTAGTTTTATCATCAGTTAATACAGCAAATCATAAAATATGCATTTAGCATATAATTCTAGAATTCCCCTCCATTTCATTATTAATTTTGTTGTTTTATTTTGTTTTCCACAGCTATTGCAGTTGTGGTGAATTCAGGTTGTGAGTGACCAAAAACCCTATGTGATTCAGTTTTGCTTTGCTTTTATGTTTGCTTGTGCAGCACTCCCATCTAGATGCAGCATTGTTACTAATTTCAGACAACTGTTCTGGCCTTTTAAAAAGCAGGTCCTTGTAATTTTAGTAACAGAGCATCAGAGATGTTAAAACATACACAACGTAATTCAACAAGGCCACAATGAGTGCCATTTTCTTCATATCTTGTTCATTAACATAATGAAGTCTCCATCTGAAGGGGAAAGGACAAGAAAGGATGGGGTACAGGAGAATTTTAGCAGTTATCTTTCTCCCTTGGGCTGACCTAAAAATCCCATTAAAAAAAAAAAAAAAGTCTGAGAGTTTGTGTTTTTCTTTTGAGGACAGCATAAAGATTTAGGAGTACACACATGATTACCACTGCTTATATCAACTCAGAACAGTCAACTAGATGTTAGCAGTTTTGTTGGTTTCAATTTCTGTCTCATCTTCTATAGACTAGTGACCAAATGAGCAGGTCCTTTTGAACTTCCCTCGGGAGGGGTCCCATCTTTGTTTGGAGGAACTATAAATCCATCACTGCTGCCGCGACCTAGCTGGTAGTAAGTATGCAGCTGATGGACGTGGTTTCTGGAGCCTAGGTTTGGCATGCTTTTGTAGTAAACATCTTCGGCATCACCACATTTGGCCGGTGGGGGTTCGGTCTGGGTGCTGGCGGTAACACTCTCTGTGGCGGCCACACCAGCCAGTGTCGGCATGCTGGTATAGAGAGAGTCTCTATGGGGTGACTGGAGATCTTCTGTGTGCTCGTTGGTTAGCAAAGGGAAAAAGCTCTCACTGTGGTCTTGGGGGATCCGCCTTCTGGTATAATGGTGTGGCTGGTGGTTCTCGGTGGAGTATACTCTTGGGGGCAGCAAAGGAGCATCAGATTCCTCATGAATGAGTTCCAGGCCCAAACTCTCCTCGTGGTTAAACGAGGTGGCATCATCCAGGACAATGGCATCTTCTTCCCTTCCACCGCCAAGGTTATTCACCAGCTTGTTCATCAGATTCCTGTTCTGTTCGCTGGAGCGCTCGTGGTTGTTCAGGTAAGAAGGGATATAGTTGGAAGTGAGTTCCTTCAGAATCTTTTTCTCTAAGGCGGTCTCGTTATGGTTATAGCCACGGTCTATGATTTGCACACAGTTGCTCAGGTATTCGCCGCTGGCAATACTGTAACTATTGCCATGGTTACCATTCAGTGGTAGAGTATCCATGACACTTGTATCCCTGGCATTGTTCAGAAGCCCCTCTGAAAAAGATTACAAGATACTATGACATTTATATCCAACAAGTCATAGAACACACACACAAACACAGAAGCAAAAACATTCATCGACTATGAAATATGTATAAATTGCTAGCATTTACTTAAGCATAAAATGTTTGGAAGGAAACCTAAAATATTATTAAATCTATACATGTGTATAATTGGACCAGTGATTGAAATCATATAAATGGGAAAATCATATTTAAAGTAGATCTTTAAAAGAATTTTAAAAAACCTATAAATTATCACTTTGCAATTGTCACACAAACATTGGCTGACATTATTTGAAGTATATTTGGTTATAACTTGACAAAATAACACAAAATTTTGGTGTAGTCATTCATAGCTTTCAATTTATACACATCAAAGTCAGTGAAATAATTCATTACCTTTAATTTTACATATTGCCTTAACATCAAAATAGGTATAATATTAACATAATTCATGTGTGGTACTTTGAATATACTGGTCAAAAGTAAAAGCAACAAGCAGTATCTAATAAATTGATACTTAATTTTGTAAGATTAAAAATAATGCCTACATAGAAAGCCACAAAAGGATTATGTTAAATTTGTCAGAATGATGAGGTCATGAAGTAATGTTTAGTCAGATAAATGGCATGTCAAAAGAATTGACACCTAGGAATTTTCAAAACAAAAGTATTTGGATTTACTTTCCAATTTTTTTTTCTGCTATAAGGACTTTAGCTGTTATTGTATACTATGCTATTGTATACTATCCCATCAGAGATTTTTTTAGGGTCATTAGGTAATACTACAAAAGAATGTGTAAAGACACAGGTATCTGGTACCTAAAAACATTGTGTCAGTATTAACGCTACCATTATGTAATGAATGATGGATTTGTGTGCATGTTAAAGTTTGTGTTTAAAAGAGGATAAACATTTTATTCTGGTAAGAAACAGCTGCAGTGAAATAAATCTGACCACATATTTCTTCAAGGTTTTTGCCTTCCCTTGAACGAACAGAAATCCGAGAATCTATAGTAGTTTCATAAATCACTTCAAATGCAACCACAAAATGAAAAAACACATTTAACCAATACTGGTAAATAAGAAAGGGTGTTTATTTACAGAAAAATTAATTGGAGAATTCTATTAAACGTCTTAATATATTGGTAACTTGTGAAAATATAGCATTCATTCTATATCTGTGATGCAGTTATTTATCAAAACTCAACTAGTTTCATTACTGGTTTAAATTATGTGTTTCAAGTATGTCAATTTTTATTTGGACTCCTGATGCATACTGTGTATTCAACTAGGACAGTTTTCAAAATTAGCAATGCATAAATTATATTAATAAGCAGCCATCACAGACATAGGGTGAAGCAATTTATTTTCATTTTATATCTTGTAGACAAATCCACAATGTTAAGAAAAAATAAAAGTAAATGCTTCTTAAAGGGCTGTATGTGATGGGTGATAGCTTTTGCCAAAGCTGCTATGGTATGCTTTATGGCTATGGTTGGATGGCTGATGCATTGAAACGTGTGTTTATTATTTCAGTTTATCAATGCATTAGGTAAGGGCTGAAACAGCCATAGTAAAATAAAGTGGATATGTTGCACGTGACACATTTTTATGATGGAATGTACTAATAAAAATTAAAAGTTTATGAATTACTTAGCAAAAATAAATGCTTAATTTAAAAACAATTTAACTCACACAAACATTACATGAAACTTAACAACTATGTTGATTATGTGACAATAAAAGAATCAGACAACAAAAGCGTCTAATCTCTATTAACATATATTTATATAAGTTGATTCATAGGCTTTTTAGTTTTTAAATTGTGAGATGAACTGTTTTTAATAACTACATCATCTATATGTGATGCAATAAAAGTGAACTAAAAAAAATTACATTTGATATGCAATGTTTAGCTTTACTCCCATACTTGTCTCTCTGTAGGGCTCTAAACGACAGCATGAAGAAAAGGAAAGAAAAAACAACAAGTAAGCTTACAGCGACAGTAGAAGAAACATGAGTAAAAAGCAAATTGATGATATGCAGAAAAAAGAGTCAAAGGAAATAATTTCCACTGCCCCAAAATTCATGAGTCTGGGTTACATGATTTATCATAATTAAAAATACTGAAATGTTAGTCAGAAAATAAGAAATCCCCCTTAACACATGCTAATATAATGAGTCTTTTAAAAAGTGTTTCCACCATTTGTAAATTTCAAACAAATACACACTTAAGATTATCACATAAACCAAGGAGAGTAAAAATTTGAGGGCAGACCATGACTATTTTCACCAATATATTTCAATGTCGCATATGTGTGTGTATGTTAGAGTATACCTGCTTCAAGGAATGTTATTTAATTTTAAATTTTTTCAGTAAAAGTATAAATAAAATCTGAAGCTTTTATACACAGAGAAACCAGAGTTGAAGACTTTCATAATTGTGTTCATTGTTTCACGCCTTCTGTATCTTCTCTTTTCCTGCACAAAAGTTATTTCCCTATTATATATATATGAATTTTTTTATCAGTTTTAAATAAAAACTGATGAACATTGTCATTTTTGGAACTCATATCCAAAGGTTGTGTAACTATGGAGGAAAAAAGATTAAATGTATTTATTATTCTGAATACAGGAAATGTGAGAGGGGAAAAACGCAACCAACAATATTAGGTTTTCTTCTGGGTTGTTGCACAATTGTATGCGATCAAACATTTTGAGAGTTGATCCTTTAAACAACAATCCTGTCCAAATTATTTTTTTAGGGGGAAAAACCTCCTATTATGTTCTTGCTGATTTTGTCTACGAAAAGACTAAAGTATCATAAAATAAAAACCAGCAAATTCACCGGGCCAGATCATTGCAAAGGGTTCTATCTTATTATAATTTAATGATAGTTTAAAGAGACAGTTTTGGTACTTTAAAGGTTGATTTGCTTCTCAGCAAAAAGATCAACAATATTTCAAAATGCAAAGGAAATCTCTTTTAAAGTTTCAAAAGAGTTTAAGAATAAGAATTTGAAAGGAAGGGCCAAGCCAGTATATCAAGAGATGTAAATGCTTGGAGGCTCATTATGGCTCATTCCTTAAATGAAAGCATTTTAGAACTGGAAAACACATGAGAGATCACTGAAGTTCAGTTCCCACTTTTCAGAGAAGAGGAGACTGCAGCTCAGAGGGGCTGAGCCTTTATCTAACACCACACCCTGCTAATATGGCAGAACTGGGATCAGAAAAAAGTCTTCCAGACTTCTTCCAATTCTGTCTGTTTCAATCTCCTTCACTTCACATCTGCCTTAGGCTTTGAATACTATCACAGAAAATCTATTTATATACATTCTAAAATGATCTTGTATTCTTACCAACTGTAATATATTCTTCACTATATTCCATTCTAGGACTATGTTTCTTTAAAGTTTTAGAATTGAATTAAATTACTTTAAAATGTAAATTATTTTAGTAAAATCATGACTTCCTCTCTAAATTATGTTTTGTTGACAGGTTTTTGTATAATGAGATTTATCTTTACAAAAATTAAATTCCTAATACTGACAAGAAGATAATGGTCCAGAAGTACTCTGCATGAAATTCAAAATATTTCCAGATAGACTCTGAATTCAGTGTAATAAAGGTATATTATTCATCTTCATTTCTAATTCTGTATGCTTCAGTGACATAATAAACACATCTTTACATATTTTAAATAAATGGTGTTACAACCAAGAATGGATACTTTAAATCAGAATGCTTCTATGCTTGGATAGCATTGGTGCAACTGAACCAGAGGACCCACAGAATAGAACCAAGTGGTAATTCAATATAAACCACTCCAGTACATACCGAGCCACCTATATTTCATGTAAGATTTCACCTTGCCAGTAAGAATATAAGTGCATTCATCTGAAAGCATAAGATTAGTAGCAATATGACAATCACCAAGATTTATTTTTGGTCAGTGGTAAAAAAAAATTATTTTAAGCACTACCATAGTTTCTTAACATCTTAAAAAATATTTAAACATTATATAGTGTACAATTCAACTTCTGACTCCGGAAAACATTAATAAAGTTATTTACTTTGTTTTTTTTTTTTTTTTTAAAGTCAGTAAAGTTATTGAATTTACCAGAATAAAAGACAAATTCATTCAGAAGAATCCTTTGTGTATTTATTGATAATCTCAGTAGCAATAACCAGTCATAGATCCCAAGAATAAAAGTTTGTATCAATACAGTAGTATTTAAAATTCTTACATTGTGAGAATTGCAGTTTGATAGTTTTTATGGAACTATTCCATCCTTGGAAAAATCTCATACTTTAAGATACCAGTAAAAATAAAGTAAGACAAGAAGGCAGATACTGAATTAGGAAAAACATGCAGATTAATCAGTGTTATTTTTTCATTATATAAGAAATTAGAAATTATATCTGAATTAGCAAAAAAGTTTAACAAAATGTGGTCCAAATTTATTACTTGTTTTGAAATAATTACCTATGACTCTTCTATGTAAGGTGAATAAATGTAGAATACATTTAATTTCCAGATAGGGTGAAAATCTTCATTTAACATCATTCAAAATTTACTAATATGTCAGCACATATTAATATGTTTATAATGACACAATTAACCTGTCATTTGTCCTAAGGAAAATAAAGAAAAAAGCAAAATAAAACAAGCCTTTATAGGGTCTACTAAATTGTCCTGCCAAACTACATCTGATGCATTGTGTAATGTACAATTCATTGAGTGCTACAATGAAATAGGGACATTGAGATATAAAGAGACACTTTAGGTGGGGTAACCAAGAAGAAAGACCCAGAAACTGTCTCATATTGATGGTTCTGATTCATTACAGAAATGGAAGACTAAAGGAAGACAGGATAGCTGTTTCCAAGTATTTAAAGGATTGCCATAGACAACAGAAGAATGCTTTGCTCTTCTTTGTTCTAGAGGCCAGAGACAAATTTCAGCTTAGAGGAAGGAAAAAAATATACACAACAAATGGAATGTTTCAACAATAGAATATATGAGATTCTGAGGTAGGATGGGACCCATTAGAAGAAATACTTAAGCACAAGCTGACAGAATGTCAGCAATGATGTAAAGAGAATTTGATGAGCTCTATGCTTTCTAATTCTAAAGACATGCACCCTTTAAGAAATTTGAAATTGAAAGTGAGCTGAATTATTTCATTGTATCGACAAATGACTGCAGTCACTTTTGATTATTGACTTTGGTGTTTCTGAAATAATGTAAAATCATCCTTTGTATCTGGCAAGATGCCTCCTGAGGAAGCTCAGATGGTTTTAGACACACAATGGCCTTATCTTAACAAATATATCCTTTTCTGCAATGGCACATTCACACTAAGTTGCGCACACTCACACCACTAATCTTTTACCTGTGACTAAGGAAAAAATAACAACAGCAACAAAGATTTCCACAGAGGATAGTAGAAGTGTTATTTAAAATTGCCTAGAAAATTTAAATACTGCCAGTCACATTCAACTTGAAAGAATCATGGAAGTCTCTTTGTAATTGTGAATTTTCTTTCAAATATAATTTCAAGTAAGTGGATCACTGACTAGGACTTTTAAAAAACTTTTATTTGAATTATTTTCTCTTGTGGTCTCTTTACATATCATATATTTTAAGCCTTTTGTGTCCCTAACACATTTTTATACTCAGGAAAGATAAAACCATGTCCGAATGCTTATATTGTAAGTGGTTTTAAAGAGATCTATTTTTTTTTTTTTTTTCTGAAATACGATTAATTTTTGGGTCATTTTCAAGCTGGAGGATGTACAGAGGAACCATACTCAAAAGCCTTGTTTTTAACATGTAGCTGCAGAAGAAAAAGCAATTTTATGATCTGCCTGAGCCAGCTCTTACTGGCAATGGCAGAGCTAAGGCAGAACCCAAGCTGCTACTGCCCAGTATACTGTTTTTATCTTTCACTGCTTAGTTCAACGTAATTCTCCCCAGAGTTGATTTAAATGCTTTCATCAGTACTAATGGTTTGTGCTCAGAGTGTACTTTATGGTATAACAAAGTAAGATTTATTTTCTTGATCTTGTAATATTAAGACTACTGAATCAAGTCTTCTTTTATGTTACTTACCTTAAGAAAATACCTCATTTCTCAAAATACATAGATATTTAACATAAAAACAAATGAACAACAAGTACTGACAAATCACAATACATTTTATAACATTATGGAGAAACAAACACGTATTGATGAAGCAGGCATTTGTTTATCAGAAGGAATCCATTTCTTACTAAGGAAAACCTAAGGAAAATGGAAAATAAAAGTACCAAGAGGGGTGGAATGCGAAAAGAGTCTGCATGTCTGCTTCCAAAACAAAGAAAGGGAGGAGAAAGAAAAATAGAATGTGCCCATAAAAACTACATAAAATGGGACTCTCACTTGAAAAACTTAAGATAAACTCCAGCACACCTTGTGCGTTGTACATGCTGACAGAAGGGTTGTTACAGACCGCCGGTTCCCCAAGCAATGTATTATAGGGATTGTTAGTACCATGCGGACGAAGCAGAGCATTGCTTATAAGATGATTAGCCATGGCTCCTGGAGCAGCCCCATAGAAAGACAGAGAAAAAAAAAAAAAAAAAAGGTCAATCAGGCAAATGTGTTTGAAAAAAAGAAAGGAAACATTTAGAATGACAACAATTGATATAGTCCTGATTACAGGCAGGCAGCTAGCTAGACTAAAAAAATATGCCACTTAGAGCACACATTTCCAACAATGCACATATCTGAGTCAATGGGAAAGAAAGAAAATGATTTACAATGTTGATTAAGTTACATTTAAGGTTTTCTTTTTCGCAAGGTGTATATTAGAATATATTTCCATGCTTGCTAAAAATTAAAATGAAAATGAAAAAAAGCAAAATCTAATCATTCATACAAACAAAACACAAAACACAAAACAAAAGTCAAAAAAAGTTTAAAACACAAAAAGAAAAGCAAAAATTAAAACATTTCCCTCATTCGCAGAAACCACGGGGTTGTTTCCAATGAAAATGAAAAAGGATAAAAGGCAACATCTATGATAAAATACTCATTTGGTGAGCAGTTGTTGACACAACAGAATTTGACATTTCTGAAATCCTATGAAGAGGAATCATTTAAGATGAAATAAAACAAAATATAATCATTCATTAGTACACCATGGTAAGCATACTAATTTTGTGATCTTACAAATCTGATAAAAAATCATAGAGATGCTATTTTTAAATATTTTAAGTAAATTATTAACTTTACAATGTCAAGCAATATACATATATATAACTCCATTTTCCATTTTCCAACTGGTTGTTTGGAATTTGACATAGCAATGAAATAATATTAAATTCTTTCACCCTTTTGTGAATACTTTTTGTTCTTAGCTTCTAACACCATCAGTATGAGTTGCAACTTTCCATCCTCCAAAGCCATTTAACCAAGAAGCAAAGATCAGAGGAGAAGTTTTATTAATACACTTAGGACATTTATGAAAATAATAGACAGAATTGTGTATTTGTGTTAGATGAGAAAGAAAGAAAAAGTCACAAAGGAAAGGAAAATACAAATTGCATGGGAATAGTCATGTTGAACTGACAAGTATATGTTAATTTAAATATATGTATTAGAGGATGAAAACACAAGCTATAGGCCGGGAGACAGATTTGTAAAACAAATTTACAAATATTTTTAATCCAAAAAAGAACTAATGTCGAGCATGCAGAAAGAAGTCTCAAAAGTCAACATTAAAAAAAAACCAACAGCAACAACAAACACTCCAATTAGAAAATGGTTCAAAAGCGTAAACAGATATTCCGTGGAAGAGGATACACAAGTGGCAAATAATCTTATGAAACAAATTGTTATTGGCCTTAAAGAAATACAGGTTAAAACCACAATGAGACATTACTACATATGTAAAGTAAAAATGATGAAAATTACTAAACGATGGCAAGAATGCAGAGAAATGATTATTTGGACATCATTGGTGGGAATGTAAAATAACACAGCCATTCTGGAAAACAGTTTGGCAGTTTCTTATAAAACTACTTGTGCAATTATTATGACACCCAGCAACTGCATTCTTGAACATTTATCCCAGAGAAATGGAAATTTACATTCACACAAAAACCTGTACATGAATGCTCATTGCAACTTTATTTGTAGTAGCTCCAAACTGGAAACAACCCAAATTTCCTTCAACTGGTGAGTGGTCAAACAATCTGTAGCATTCCCATACCATGAAATACTAGTCAACAACCAAAATGAACAAACTAAAAAACTTGGATAAATCTTTAGAGAATTATACTGAGTAAGAAAAGTCAATCCCCAAAATTTACATATTGTTTAATTCCATTTATACATGTAACGTTCTTGAAATGATGAAATTATAGAAATGGAGAACAGATAAGTGGTTGCCAGGGGTTAAAGATAGAGGATGGAAGTAAGTGAGTATTGTTATGAAAGGGCAGCATGAAGCATCCTTGTGGTCATAAAATTATCTACTCTGTATCTTCACTATGATGGTGTAAATATGAACTTACTTTGTGGGTAAAATTGCATAGAACTAAACACATACATACAATTAACTACAGGTTAAACTAAAGAAATCTGAACAAGAGTGGTAGATTGTATCAATATTAATATTCTGGGGTGATATTGCAGTATAGTTTCACAAGATATGAGGGAAACTGGGTAAGTGATACAATATCTCTCAGTATTATTTCCTACAACAGCATGTGAATCTACAATTATCTCAAAATAAAAAAGTAATCTAGGCTGGGCACAGTGCTCACACCTGTAATCCCAGCACTTTAGCAATCCATATTAAATTAATGAAACAACAACAAAAAAGTCCACTCCTAAAAAATGTTAAAAATGAGAAGGGAAGTGTGGGTAGTAGTATTTTTGATCTATTCTAAATTATAACTCTTTGTCAGAGTAAATTATCAGTCAAGTAACAAATGTCTTAACCTCAACATTGAAAAAATGAACATCTCTTGATTTAAAGGACACTATCCCTTGTCAGATCTCTAGAGTTGGAAGGCATCAGTTCATTCAGGAAATAACTCATGTGTTTGCATCCTGTATTTCTTGCAAATAATTAGCATAGAACTGTCACCGAATTTTTCACTTTCTAAGTGTTCAATATTTGCTTTCTGAAGATGTAAAATATATACATCTAAATGTTCTTACATAGTGCAACGGCAGATTTGCAATCTATTGTGTAATGGGCCTATAAGGGCATTATTTTCCATTAATGAATTAAATAATGGTATTTTATGAGAAAAAAGGAGTTCATCATAGTGCCTTTCAGACAAAAAATTGAAAAATCGTACATCTTGAACATTTATATTGTTGATGTTCTGCAAATTTAAGATGAATAACAGGATTTAGTCTGCATAGCATATTAGAAAACCAAATTATCTGTAAATTGTACTTCCCATCTTATATTTATTATTCTGGATCTTTTTCAAGTAAAAAAGTAAAATTAGTTTTCTAATACAATAATTTCTAAAATGACCCTAAATAAGCATTTAAATAGAAAATGAAAGGTATAAGTTAAAATGAACTAGTGTAAAATCTTAAAAAACATGTAATTGCCGAAATTCTTTATACTCCCTCAAAGATGAGGGCAAGATTTTTATGGCTAAGGCTTGTAGTTGCATCTCTCCACATTTCCCTTCATTGCTATACATTATCTAATTTGAACTAATTGGAAAACAAATAATAAGGTAGGGAGATTGCACGCCACTCTTCTTCCTTGCTTCATATAGCTCCAAAAGTAAAATATTTCTTTGTCTTAAATACATACATATTTTTTTCTACGTTGATCTAAAAGAAGACAATTTGAAAAAAAGAAAAATGCACTTTTGAACAAGGAACAATTGATTTTGGGAAGAATCAAACGCAAGCAAGAAGCGGATGACTCAACTTTCTGGTTTCTGTGTTTATCATTCAATTTATTGAAAAGCCAAGAATACAAGAACAAAAAAGGATTAATCATACAAAGAAAGAGGAGTTTTATATTGGAATTCTAATGAAACTATCAAAGATTTTAAAAATATTCTATGTGGTTATATCTATCCTGGCATAAGCTTCCTTGTCAGTTTCTGTAAGTGTTTTCTAATTTTGAATGTATTTTAAAACTACTTTGATCAGTGAAACTATTAATCTGAGAAGACAGTTAGTTTTAAAGTTCATTTTATTTTTCCATCATTTCTGCAAAGCTGGAAAATCCAGCAACAATGGCAGAAATACTATATAGCTAAGTGTTATGACACAATAGTGGCTACATGGAACAATATTTAGTCTCAGCCATGTGGCTTTGGTAGGTTGCTTCTTCACATCTCAATGTAATCCAGAATCAGCTATTGATCTGTAGCCATAATGAATGTCACGCAGTCATAACTGGAGATCTATCTGCTGGTTACACTGAAACCATATAAAGACTTATAAAAAATAACATAAAAGTATTAAGGAAAATGCATGTTCCTCTTTACCCTTGTTATTAAGGACCTTTTCCTGACAAAAGAAAATAATCGCTACTTAAAAATCGCTTGCTTCTTTATTGTCTAGCACTCACTTTCATGCCTCATGCACCATTTGAAATCAATGTAATTATTGTTTCTGAAATTAACTCTGCAAATGGAGAGTTATAATTCAGATGAGGTCTTCAGCAACAGAAACAAAAAAGAAAGAAATGGAATTTGATGATTAGTGTTTTTCAAAGTGTATAAAGACACAGACAAGCTCTGCGGGTTTGTTAGTATGAAAGAGTAAGGGATATGTCTGAGGAATCAAACACTTTTTCCTCATTTGATTCACCTAATGTAAGAATTAAATACTTTTCCATGACTATTTAGGACTCGGAGTGACCTCGAGAGGACATGCTTCCTATCGCTCTACCAAACAAGTACAATTTTTCTGGAAGGTGCTATCGTATAGTTCCTACAGTCCACACTCACTAAGTAAGCATTTCAATGATACTTCTGAATAGTAGCACTGACTGTGTTGAAAACAAAACCTAGCTTGCTGCCAATGCCTAGATCTTTTAACTAAAAACTTGCACAGAAGCTGTCTTCCTCCCCCTTTTATGTGCAAAGTTACTTTTGTCTTTTCTCTGTAGCTGCACTGCATTTCTCTTGCCTTTGCTGAAGTCTATTCTGTTTGCTTTTGGCTGTCTCCTCAATTGACTTAGGTCATTTTTAATTCTAATACTGTCTTCCAGGATTCTGTCTACCCTGTCTCTTCCTCTTCCTTCCAACCAGCTTCTGATTTGTAAACTTCCCTTCTAATAGCTGTGAAACTGTTGAAGACTTCCAAGAAGTTCAGTGTTTACAGACCATCTGTCACTGTTTCTCAGCTGAAAAGCTGGGCTTACTCGTTAGTCAGTTTGAAGATATACATACGATGGTGAATTTTGGGGGCTCAGGGAGGACAAGATAGTTACAATATTACATATGAGAAAAGAATGTTCATGTGCTAATTTTTCCTGGAATGGAGAGGCACCATGGAAAAGCAATATACAGGGGTTTTCACTGCTCTACATCAAGTATCTAAATAGTCCCTGGAACTCAAAAAAATATTTAATTAATGAAAAAACTTACGTGAAATTGACATCTTGAAAATATAAAACTAAATCAAATTTATCCATTATGAGTAGTCTTATAATTTTAGTAAATTGTTTAATAGTGTCAACTGTCCAGTTCCTAATGTAATTTATTTCCTTCTAAGCCTATACCAGGTACTCTACTATCTAAACTTTAAAAGCAGAAATAAACAATCATATGTTATTTGGAAATACAAAAGGCTACCTGAATACTAACTGTGGATAACAACAGAAAACAAAACAAAACAAAACAAAAAACAACTCACTACCTGCCATGACTCAAAGTAAAAAGCTCAAATTTGGGTTAAAAATAAAGTGGCTATGTGAAAATGACAGTTCCTTAATCATTTAACTCACAAACTCCTGGCTACGGTCTACTCATACTTGCTTAACTGCTATCAGAAACAAGAATTAGCCCTCTAATAAAGCCATGGAAGATTATTTAAGGTTGAATTATAATATATGTGTATCAAGCACGGCATAGTGTCTCACGCCTGTAACCCAACACTTCGGGAGGCTGAGGTGGGTGGATTACTTGAGGTCAGGAGCTCAATATCAGCCAGCATGGTGAAATCCCGTCTCTACTAAAAATACAAAAAAAAAAAATGGCCAGGCATGGCGGAGCATGCCTATAGTACCAGCTACTCAGGAGGCTGAGGCAGGAGGATCTCCTAAGCCTGGAAAGCAGAGGTTGCAGTTAGCTGAGATCACACCACTGCATTCCAGCCTGGGCGACAAAGCAAGACCCTGTCTCAATAACTAAATAAACAATAAAGGAAAACAATATATGTGAATCATTACCATAGTTTTCAATAGAAGGCTCAGCACAAAATTTTTATTTCTGATGAAAGTGAGATACAAAGCCAAAATGATTTTCGTATTCTATATTGAAAAACTTGGGGAAGTTCCTTTAACACATATTTAGAAGAAAGTCAGATCCTAAAGCCACTGAAATAGATTCAGTTAAAATCATAGTCATTTTAAGAAGGGTTCTCTTCTTTTTTTACTTCATTTGTACCTGAAGATCTAGACTGATACAAAAATTGTGAATGAGTGAATTTTGAATGAAATAATGAATCACACTCTTCTCAAATGTATAGTTTTAACACAAAACTGTGATTTTTTTTCTTATGAAAATTGAATAGGTGTTTTGACATTGGGAGGCCCTGAATGACAGCACTGTCTGGGCTGGTTCAGTGTAACCGAGGACTGGAAATCTAAGGCTGAATGATGTGCTTTGAAACTGTAAAGTAAAAAACACATCTGAAAAAGGATGACAGTTGGATCTCACTTGAATCTATCATTCAGAAACATAATTCAAACAACGCTTCTTCTTGACAGCAGGCTAACAAAAGTATACTGAAAAGATCTTAAAATAACTTGAACTGCCACTCTACTCTGACCTCAGACTTTATTTCTTTTTTTAAATGCACTTACATTCTGGTTTGATCATATTGAATGGCCAAAGTTTTAAAATTCAAAAGTTTGGTGATCTAATGAACCAACTGAATACAACCATTCATCAATAGTCATATAGCAAGATGCCTCAATTTTCAAATTCTTGTATTTATAAATATTTAAGATGACAAATGTTCTGTTTGCTTTATCCTAATAAAACAGTTATACTCTGATGGTTCTTTCTTCTCTAATATCTTCCAGTCCGGTCCCTCATGTTTCTCTCTCCTTTATCTTGACACAAGATTTCTTATGAAGTGATTTCTAATATATACATTAATGTATATAAATTAGAGTTTTGCATAAAACATAGTCACTACTGAGTGATGTCTCTCTATTTTTGTTTTCAGACCTTAATTTTGCCCCACAGTGAAGACTTAATTTGTAACAGGCAAAAAAAGTTTTTCTAATGGTTGTATTTTCTAGGGCATTAGAACACTAACTTCAGTATAAAGCAAGGGATTTTTTCACAGGCAGATGAGATCTATGAAGTTGGGAAATCCTTAACACTGCATGTAAAATGGTTTAGGTATATGTTTGTATGCTAAATTGTGCATATTCACATGTCTGCACTTCCTTCTGATGAAAGAGTCCAGTGGCTTTTATTTCTTTTACAAAGAATTAAAAAACTGGTATAAAGGAATAAGAGGTAAGTTTCTTTCCTTAGTGAGTAAAATACAATATAAACAAGAAAACTGAAAAAAGTAAATTAGAAGTACTCCAAATATACGTTATATTTATATCACCTAATTGCCTGTAAGACTGCATTATGGAGAAAGGTTATAACTCAAAATTTATAACTGAATACGATTTTTAACATCATCTAATCTGCCACCATTATTTAATACATAAAGAATCACAGGCTGAGGTGTTTATGATTTATTCAAGGTCACACATGACCTCTGGTAGTTGTATTTAAATATGTTTAAATCTGTGATTTTCAAAATAATTTTTAGGATCCTCTTCCTCAAAAAATGTTTCAACATAATTTTATTAGGAGCCTTGTAGGAGTTCATTAATCTTTCCATACACTTTCTGATAATATTGAATTACTTTGTTTTCATATTCTTGTATTAAATTATATAAAATAAATGAATAAAAAAGAAAGTAAATAGACAAAAGAAGAAGCTTCAGAATTACAGAGAACGGATTCAGTAGGCATTGCCTATTTTAAGTATTTTGTTTCCTATTTTTAGCTTTTTGGTGTAGCAAAACAATATCAACACATATAAACAATCTACAGAAGGTGCAAACAATGATTAGTTCAACTTGCTTGGGCTACTTTATAAAACAGGGATAGCTATATAAATCAATACCAAGTCACTTATTAAAAAAAACAATGAATAGAATCTACAAGACACCTTTCAAAGTTACATAAGTTTTAAAATCATAGAATCCATAATTTTAGATTTTAATGTTTTAATTTGAACAATGAAATTACAGAGTCAAAAAAGAAATATTTCATTAAACGCTAAGAACTCTTTCATCATTCTTTTTCTGAAGTCATAAATTGAAGAGCTGACATCTTGATTTATCACACTGTGCACTTTTAATAGCCAACAAGTTTGCTATTAAATTTTAATCAACCTGCCTATTAAATTTCATTCAAATCGTTTGGAGATACTTCAGCTTCTTTTAATAGCTAATTCATTCACTGGGAATCCATTAATATGGATTTCAATGACACATTTTCTCTAAAGTACAGATTAAGTTATTGTTAGTTCAATATAAAATGACATAGTCTGAATTCAGAGGTGTTGCCTCTTTTAACATACAAATCTGAAGATTCAGAGTTGGAAACCCTAGAAGTTACCTCTTCAATTCCTCTTATTTTGTGCTAACTGGCTACATATGTGTCTTCTTGTTCAGACACGAGTTTTTCCACAATAAATACTTAAAAGTCAAATCACTAGGTCATATCTTGTGCACATTTTCAGCTTATTGAAGTAACATACTGCCAAAGTGCTGTCAAATGTGCTTGTACAATTCACTTTCCCATGAACAGTGCACTTATTCTCTCAAATTCTTGCTAGGATTTAGCAATGTCAGACTGACATTTTTGCCAATCAGATAGAGTATAAAATGATATTTCATATCACTGTTATACTCTGCATTTCTTATCACTACAAAGGTGGGTAAGTTTTCATGTGTTTATTTGCTATAAGGGTTTCTTTTTTGTGAGTTGTCTGTTCTTATCTTTTGCTCACATTTCTATTGAGTGGTTGAATTTCATTTATTAATTTGTAGACATTCTTTACACAACATGGGCACTAGCATTTTGTTTTTTATATATGTTGTTTACACTTTCTCCCAATGGCTTATGTGTTATGAGTACTGTTTCAATATTGAGACAATGACCTTATCTGTCTTTTTCTCATAGGTTGTGATCATTATTATTTTTTTTTTTAAAAAACTCCTTCTTTAATCTAAAATTTGAACTATGATTTTTAAAATTTTAAGGTTTTATATTTAGTATTTTTCCATATTATGCAACACAACACTATCATATTGCAAATGAGAAAACTACTGTCATTAGATATTCAATGATATTATTCATATAATTAGCTATAAACCAAAGCTCTTTAGAGATTTTAGGTTTTACAACTGCTTAAGCCAACAATGGTAGGATTGAAACTCAGAAATGTTGGTGAATCTGCTTCAAAACAGAGAAAGTGGTTGGTCTGCAGAAGTGAGGGACTCTTATTTATTAATTTATTTATAAATAATTAATAAATTAATAAAAAAGTAATTTATTAATCTCTAAAGCTCATCTTTTGCAGTCAAAGCCATGTATTTCTGTCTTCTTTTAACTTGCACATTTTGAATTCTTTTGCATAGTACTCAAAGAATACTGAGTCTAGAAATCCTGGGGCAATTTTCCTTAACCACAGGCAAAATAGCAGTAAACTGCAGTTCTTTTTAGTAAATTAAAGGCACTTAGCAAAAAATATTTATCTTTGTCATTCACACAGTAGCAACTCAATTCATTTCCTCTAAATCAGATTATTCGATAGTCTGCTAATGGTATGTAGTCAATCCTATAGCTATATTTATCTGTTACTCACACATTGCTTGTGAATTTGTTCTGAAATAAAATACAGAACAAATGAAAGTATTATTAATAAAGATAAAATAATTTACCAAAGTGAAAAAAATATGACATGCAGTATAACTCACTGCCCAATATTGGTGTATTTTTAATATTGTACAAATTGTATAATCTTACATTCAGAAGGTCTGTCGTGACTAAAATTTGGTCTTTTAAATTGGAACCTATATTTGAAAACAGTGTGTCTGAACAAAATAGACATGAATTCAAATAAGGTATCCATGAATAAAGAGATTTTTGATAATGTTACAGAAGGCTTATTTTATACTATGATCATAGTCAGCTCTGTTCTATTTAGACTGGGGCTGATTCAGGAAACATATTGTTTCTATTTTTCTAAATCATGATTGACTATCTTCCTTCAGTCTATATATCCTCTCAACTCTTTCTTAATTCTCCAGTGATTTTCCAGGGTTGTAAATTACCTTCTATGAATGTGGTAGCTGACTTGTCTTACATTCTGAAGTGGCCACATTCCTTATTATGACAAACTATGAAGAAAGATTATTATAAAAATTCATAGGAGAAGCTATCACATAAACAAACTTTTCAATGGCATGTAGTATATAAAGCTGAGCTATATAAAGTACAAGCCTTTGTATGCAATTCAACAGGAGCTAATTTAATCAAATACTACCCAATTATTGGTTGTTACAATTTAAGTACTTTTTTTTTTCCAATGAGGCCTTTTTCCCCTTGCTAAACATGTATCCTCCTTTCACATTTTAATTTTTTAGATAATTGAGTTAACTCCCATTTACCTCACAATAGCAGACAGAAATTAATACAGCCTATTTCTTAGAAAAATAATTTGAACCAATGATGACTCTGCTAGAATTAACTTTGAATATTATATATGGTATTTATATCATCACAACCTTATGTTTACAGTATTAGCAGGAACATTTTTCTAGATGGGAGACACAGTTCAGGTTTTATTTGTTTTAAAATTTTGAATTATAAAGCATATCATACTTTTTGTTAAAACCAGAATTAGCAATACAATAATAAAAAGTTTAATTTATAATATTATCACTGCAATTTCAACTGAAATATATATTCTACTTATTCCAGGCATTATTGTATTGTCTTGACAGAAAAGGGCACAGCTTCAAAAAATATCAAATTCAGGAGTAAAAGATCTGGGAAAAGTTATATCTTTTCTATTACTATATGATTATAGGGAAAAGCTATTTACCTGTTTTCTAACATAATCTTTGCCCTCACCAAAATGTTCATCCTTGTACTGATAAAAATTTTATATTAAAATAAAAAAGATTCTACAAATAAAATACTTTGAAAGCTTCCAAGAAAGAAGAATGACAATGAAATTCTTCTTACAATCTAAGCCCTTCAATTGGGCAATAATGTATAATAATTCAACATATTCTAGATCAAATAGTTTTGTAAAAGTAATATGTGGTTTGCCAATCTATGTCCTCATATAGTCAGTTTTTTTGAGCTTTTCTTCCTTACATGGATAGGAAGAATCCACTCTAAAAAACTGTGCTTAGAATAAAATAAAATGGAAGCAAATGAATAATACATGAAGGAATTTTAGAAATAAAGATGTGAATAACTTCACTGTTAAGAATATCTATTTCCCATATTAGGTGATAAAAATAAAGGTCACTTTGAAATTCTTCCTTCAAACAACTATGAATATATTCTAATCTTCAACTTCATGAAAAATTGTCATTATATGGAAAGAATGAATGTTTTTGTTACCCTGTATAGGGCTTTGGGGTTGGAAAGACCTTGTTTGGAATCTAGATGTTGCCTTTAATAGTCATGTGATCTTGGACAAGTTACTCTGACTACCAAGAAACTTAGCGTCTTCATGGATATAAAGAAAATGGATAATAGACAATGAACAGAATACAATATGCAAATGATTACACACATACTAAAGAAGAAACACCAAATTGTCAACAAATATAAAGAGGACTCTATCAGAGAAAGATACTCTATCTTTGTACTCTATCAGAGAAAGGAACACCAGCAACTCCTAAGTTGGAATCTTCACACTTAGCTCTAAGAAAAAGAAATTTTTAAAAATTATGTCCTCAATAACTTACATGAAACAAATAGTAATATTTTAGAACTAAGTGGAAATATTCTATAGCACTTATAGGTAGCTCACTGCAGCTTGTTTGATTCATAATAGAGGTGAGGAATACTGCTCATAATATGTGAGGTAATAAGGTAATAAATCAATAAACAAAAGGAAATTAAATAGAATTTCACAAACTTCTCTTTTTAAAAGGATCTATGAGAGCTTTAGGTTAATAATAATAATGAATACAAACTGTTTATTATTGTTTAGTTGGCTGTGAGAGACTGGATTACTTGGAAGAGTCATATCACAGACAAAGTTGAATGTAATGCATAAGAAGGACTTGCTGAGTAAGCAATATGAAGATTTTTCTTTTTCAGATCCTGCCAACAATTTACAGCCAAGGACCTTTGCCCTGGATTGATTGGACATTAATATTTCATATATTTCATTTTGCCACTTGAATGAAGAGTTAACTCTGAAAATTATTTGGCTTCCTTGGGTTAAAAACCTGGATATTAACAGCCTTGTTTAATTATCTCTTTGACTCAGCATCTCACTTTAAAAATCTGAGCCTATTTTTGCCTTTGTGTTATTAAACTGATTTTCCTAACACAAGCTTCTTTATATTATTGTTCCTTTTCTGATTGTGTCTATTGATAACATGTACATATATATCCTTTGTGTATATATATATATCTTTTTTGTGTATATATATCCTTTGCGTATATATATATATACACACAGAACGCTGTTGCCTCATTTACACAGAATATAAAGAACAAAATTATAGACATACTAGACATAATAGTATTTCTCAAAAGAAAAATTTACCTATGTCATTGAATACTTATATTTGCATTCATATCAGTATAATGCTTGTTCAAAATAAGAATAGTTTGTTATATAGGTTACTCTGATTTGTTAGCTATGCAAGTTCCATGGGCACATTATTAACTGTTTTTGCAAATTTCATAAGTAGATGTCAGATTATATTAGGAGCTGGTTAGTATTTACAACCAATGATTTTATAATCCTTCAGAACAGCAAGACTTTTGGGCAATACAGCCTATTTTATGCATATAAGCCAAATTATATTTATGGACATTAATAAACAACAGTGAATGAGTATGAGTGTTTTGCCCTAGTAGCTTTAATTTATATAAATTACTAATCGCAGTAAAACACCCCTTAAATTTTTTTCATTTGCAATTTTTCTTTAAAAACATAAAAGCAAAATATGTTTAGAAGCTTGAATATTAATGGGAGGGCAGGTGATTTATTTTGAGGTTTCTTCTGCCTCAGTGACCTACCTCCTGGAAAAGACAATAGAGGCTCTGAGAAAACTTTTGTTAAAAACAGGTCTGAGCCACATCCGTGCTCCACTACATAATTGGTTATTTAGCAGAGCTGTCTGAATTGGAATAGTGTTCTCTAAGCTTCTGAAGGGACAGGACAGGCCTTAGAAGAAAAGTGAAGGCAGTGTTTGCTTATGTCATTATCTAAGGTAGGGAGAAGAAATATATTACCTTTATATCTTTGATGCTAAAACATGGTTATAAATCAAAAGTGGGAAATACAAATAAGCAGATGCAATGTGTATTTAATTTCTAATTTAGAAGCGACAATTCAGTTTTATTATTTCATTTTTTGTTAGGCTCCAGGGTAGCACAATCATTTATTTTACTTGACATTCAGTTAACCACTTCATTCTTCCCACTTATTTCTGCAAAATAAAAATGAAAACAAAACTTCGGTAGTGAATGATGGATTTTAGTATCTGATTACTTGAGAGCACTAGCAAGGACAAGTTTTCATTTTTTAGAAAGTATAAGTGAACTTCTGAATAAAATAATAATAACTATGTTCCAGGCCCTGTTGTAAGCAATTTACATATTAATATATTCATTTACTCCTCTCAAGGACCTTCTGAAGTGAGTATTATTTATTTACCTATTGCATAGACCCTGAGAAGTTAAGCAATTTGCCAGAAGTCTCTGGATTAAAACTCAGGTGTCCATTCTTAGAACTATTATGCAAAACTAAAATGAGTAGGTCAACTACTTGCAAATATCTATTTGATAGCAGCATCTTTCCCCTCTGTATCAACCATACTCCTAACAGGTGGGGTCACCTTTCAGCAGGTAGCAAAGCCACTAGCTACAAGCCAAAATTTACCCTTAAAAAAATCTATTAAAATAAATCCATTGTCATAGGCAATCACAGTTTTGTCAATTACATATATTTACTGCGAATGCTTTTGCAGATTAATAAAGATCTGAACTCTGAAAAGAGAATCCATCAGCATTTATAAATAAGTGTTACACATCTACAGATTAGTCTTCCTACATATAACAACTAAATTTGGCTTAAATAAATACACCATTACTAGTCAGATCTCTATGCATAAAAATCTAAATCAAATTAACTTCTGTGGGAGGTTGACAAGATGGAGGATAGTTTAGGGAAAAATAAAAACCCATGATGCTAGCCAAGCAATTGTTCCAGAAGAAAAAAAAAAAATGCCAATTTTTCTAATTCTACCGCTCAAATTGCATATTTTTGCAATAACTTCAGGGCTGGGATGGGAATGGGACACTCTTTTGTGATTCAAAGATCCATATTGGTAAGAGCTACCTAGCAAAACTTGATTTTCTTTTTCTTTTCTTTTTTTTTTTTGAGACGGAGTCTGGCTCTGTCTCCCAGACTGGAGTGCCGTGGCCGGATCTCAGCTCACTGCAAGCTCCGCCTCCCGGGTTTAGGCCATTCTCCTGCCTCAGCCTCCCGAGTAGCTGGGACTACAGGCGCCCGCCACGTCGCCCGGCTAGTTTTTTGTATTTTTAGTAGAGACGGGGTTTCACTGTGTTAGCCAGGATGGTCTCGATCTCCTGACCTCGTGATCCGCCCGTCTCGGCCTCCCAAAGTGCTGGGATTACAGGCTTGAGCCACCGCGCCCGGCAAAACTTGATTTTCAAAGGGAAGTCTCTGACCTCAATCTAACTAATTAAATAAAAAGAAAATGAAAAATATAATATTTATGATGAGATAAAGCCAATAAAATATTTATAATGACATAAAGCCTAACAAATATAATATTTATAAGATAAAGCCTAATTTCAGAAAATATCCTAATTTTTATATAGAGTTACAAAAAAATAGAAATATTTAGCAATTCATGCCACTGTCAGAGGAAATTTTTCAGTAAACGTTTCATTTTTGGATCAAACTAAAATTTTAGATAAAACTAAAGTTTTAAAGACATTGTTAATCTAAACAGTTCTAGCTTGGGCACTGTGGCTCTTGTCTGTAATCCCAGCACTTTGGGAGACTGAGGCAGAAGGATTGCTTGAGGCCAGGACTTCAAGACCAGCCTGGGCATCATAGCAAAACCCTATCTCTAAAAAAAGTGGAAAAAAAAAAAAAATGGTGTGGGAGCCTGAAGTTCTAGCTACTCAAGAGGCTGAAGCAGGAGGATCACTTGAGCCCAGGAGTTCGAGGCTTCACTGAGCTATGATTATGCCATTGCACTCCAAACTGGGTGACAGAGGGACACCCTGACTCAAAAAAATAAAAATAGCCGGGCGCAGTGGCTCACGCCTGTAATCCCAGCACTTTGGGAGGCCGAGGTGGGTTGATCATGAGGTCAGGAGTTCAAGACCAGTCTGGCCAACATGGTGAAACCCTGTCTCTACTAAAATTACAAAAATTAGCCGGGTGTGGTGGTGCATGTCTGTAATCCTAGCTACTGAGGAGGCTGAGGCAGGCGAATTGCTTGAACTGGGGAGATGGAGGTTGCAGTGAGCTGAGATCATGCCATTGCACTCCAGCCTAGGTGACAGAGTAAGACTCTGTCTCAAAAATAAATGAAAAAAATGAATAAAATAAAATAAAATAAAATAAAATAAAATAAAATAAATAAAAGTAAATAAATACATAGCTCAAGATAAGATTTGGCCTGCAGAGATTATTGGTAGGAGTTATGGGTGGAAAAGACTAGCTACAAGTCATTTTTACCACTACCAGAAAGTTGGAGCTACTAGAGATTTGAATTAGATTTCCAGCAGCCCTGGGAGGAGACTGGGGATTGAGTGCTGACTAAACCTTCAAGGTATGAGAAAAACAGTAAATATTTAAATGAACCAATGAATAAACCATCCTGAAGTCCTATAAGTTTGTGAAAAGTTGGGTTTGGCGTAGAGTTAATCTTTGTTGAAACTCTCTATAATCAACCATCACCTTACAGCTCTTCTAAAGCTCCTTCTATTTGTGTATTCAGCTGGATCGCTAAAGTTAACTTGATAATAGTGCTAGGGTATTGGCCTCAAGGAATTCTGAATTTGTCTAAGTGTGTAACATTGTGCAAAACAAGTTGGCTGAAGAAAAATATTTGAAAATGTATAGAAAACATTTTGTGAAATACCTTCATATTTATAGATATTCAAAGTACAATTTTAATGAAAGATTTTAAAAAGATAAAGTTATGAAACAACAAACTTCCAAAGAGAATAAAAAGGAATTAATATACTCATTGAAAATTATTATATCAACAAATCTTCCAATGTTTCACATGCTTCCAAGGAGTAAAATCCCAATAGTAATCAAATTTATCACACTGGGAAATCTAGAAAGGTAATCTCATACTTACGATACAACAAGCTAATTCAAGAACAGAATATTTGAGATGGTTTAAAAAAATAAATACCATTGAGAAGTAGTTCTACACTGCATGATGTATTCTTTATTCCTAATGGATCCTAAAGACAATAATGATTGATTCTTGTTTGTAAGAATAGATGATAAAACATACAAAAATATAAAATAATACTCTTTTGATGAATTGGCCAGTGGAATGAACAGGAAAGAAAACCTAAATTAAAAATAGGACTAATTTTTGGACAACAGGTTGTCGTTTTCAAGGGTCAGAACTATCTTAAAGACAAAAATAAGAGATTTAATATATCTAACTTAAAAAGAAAGGAAAATGGGGTCTGAATTTAAAATAAAAACACTATCTATAAAAAAACTAAATGAATGGGAAGTTAGAATATATGAAGATGTAAAGATGTAGTATCTAAGATTTTTATCTTAGTAATAGAGAATATAATCTATTGAATAAACAGAAGTGAATAATTATGTTGCTGAGGTGACTATTTATCTGAAAAGATGAGTCTTGGATGTCACCTACCTAAATATGATACACACGCCTGAATGCAGGGAAGATAGGACCCTGGGAAATAAGACAAGATTAAAGAAGGAGGTTA
This sequence comes from Piliocolobus tephrosceles, assembly GCF_002776525.5. Classification (NCBI taxonomy): domain Eukaryota; kingdom Metazoa; phylum Chordata; class Mammalia; order Primates; family Cercopithecidae; genus Piliocolobus; species Piliocolobus tephrosceles. The sequence continues at coordinate 126,297,737 of NC_045436.1, forward strand.
AAGACTATCTTCAGAGATACAATATGAAGAAACAAAATTTCAAGTTGTCCACTCATCTAAGATTAAAAAAACAAGATGAGAATAAAACTAGGAGCTTCTGACTTGAGGGGCACTAAGAAATTAATATAGGAAATGAAGAAGATCACTATGATTTCTAGCACCAATAAAAGTCACTAAGTGAAAGGAAGAATATATATCCTGATGAAATGATCACTATCTGGGCAGCTTTTAAATGATAAATTCAATTGAATTCTCTATAAAACGTCATCATTAAAGTAACTTATTCAATGGCACAAGAAATTGTATACCCTTCCTTTAATAACTGTATGAAATATCTTTTAAAACTAGAGATTTTGATAAACAGACTTAAACATACGACCAGCCAATATAAAATAATACTATTTCCTTTAAATATATTTCAAATTGATCCAGTTATCCACACATCACTACATTCCAGGTTGATTAAATTCTTAAGAAGCAATTAAAAAGGAAGAAACTAAATGTAGTGTTATATAGTGATTAACTTTAAGCCCATAAATAGTATCCATTCATAGCAGTTTTTACTTAACTTACATACCTTATTATCTTTACATGAATTTAGATAACAGTATTAGACAAAATAATAATTTTACATATTTTATTTATCCTAATAATATAAAAACAATTCATCATTAAAATCATATTACCTCATTCTTTGTTTAATCAATAGTTATTCTATGGCTGCCAGGATATTTAAATGCAAGATAGTTCTATCAATAAATCCTATAGGTAAGGACAATTCTCTTTCTTGGAACATGCAGTAAATTTTCTTATATATGGAATTGTTTAAAGAATACAGAAAATTAGTCATCTGTAAGCAAATTAATCCTAGGTTATGGAGGTGTTTGTAAGTAATTTGTTCTTTACGATTTAAAAGTAATGTCAAAAAGTTAGAATACTCATATTAAAAGAAATTTTCACAAACTGAACATTAAAACTCAATTGAAAAAGATGAATACTTGAGAGATATTGTCTACATGAATATATTCTAGCCAATAAAAACAAACTAATAATGAAACAAAATACTAGGAGGTAGTTGTTTTAATATATTTTCTTCATATTTGGAGGAATATTCTCACTCACTATTCTTACTAATCAAGAAAAAGTGATGTAGATAATTTTAAATCATCACTAGTTTATAGTTGCTATATTGTTACCCCAAACAACACATGAAACTCAATTAAGATTATATTAAAACATGGATCCCTGCATCAAATTCAATCTTGACACTGACTGTCCTAACTTCTTTATATAAATAAGATGTAACCTACTTGAGGACAAATAATTGAGAGTACTAGCATCTGAACGTTTCTGAATCATATGTTATAATTATTACATTATTTCTTCCTAAGTAGCATAAAATATAACAAAATAACAGAAATGAGTTAAAAACAAAATAATAATTCTAGTTTGGGGATAAAAATAATAATATTGATCATAAAAATAACTTAAATTCATACAAATGCCTCCTTCCCGGATAAAACTATATTCTAAATATTTCCCATTGCTGACTGTAGTAGCCTCTTGGTCTCCACAAAATTGCATCTGGTCATTTTTACCGCAGCAAAATGAATTCTAATCATATCCCCACACATACACACACAGAAAGAGAGAGAGAGAGAGAGAAAGAGAGAGAGAGAGAATATAAGATCAAGGAAAAAAACTCGACCACAACAAAACAATAGATTAAGGGAACTTCATTTCTTCATTTCAAAAATCTAAATGCCGCCCAGGGAGCACTGAACCACAAGCACATACACAAAAATCGTAATATACCCCAAAGTATCCTTTCTCCTAAATCTTTAAATATCCAATATTATCCAGATAAGTCTTTTAGATATTAAGATGTGATTTTTTCCAAGTACACAGGTTGCCTTAAGTATGTATTAGACAGTATACTTTTACTTCCGCAAAGACTATGAAATTGCTTTATACCTAAGACAATGTGGAACTCTATGATGCTTAGCCGACTATATAGCCACATAATTGCCCATTTTCACTGCTTCCAATGAGGCCTGACAGTGCTCGTTTATAGCAGCAGCAGATGACTAGGAAAAAAAGTTTCTTATTTTCTAATTTCCTTTTGGAAAAGACTTCTGGAAAATTCAGGATTTTTTTTAAAGTGTCTTATGAATAAGGAACACATTGCTACACTCAACCAAGTTTTATGTTCTTACAATATTTCTATCACATGGAACAGGTTCAGAAGTTGCAAATAAAGCAATGCATTTAAGAACTTCTTAATCAGAAAAGTAATAAATATGAAAAATTATTTCTAATTACCTCTGTTGAGTGACGCTGAACTGTTTATGTCTCCAGTAATAAAGGAAGACTCTGACTGCTTTCGAACCGTGTCATTCCACATTCTACGGATTCGGCTCTGGGTGGGGGAAAAGGTAGAAAGAAAATGAACTCATGAGACAGTGAATTTTCACACAAATCATTCTTTCCTTTTCTGTCACAGTTACATGAGATGTTTGTTTCTAGTACTTGACAAATAAACAAATACATGTTTGCAGTACAGTAGCAAAAGAACATCAGAAATAACGTTCATGATAATACATGGTTCTCATTAACTGTATTCCTAAATGCATATATACCAAAGGTAATTATAACTGAAAAAAGAAATAAATGTGAAGTACTATACCAACTTAAATATGTTGAAGATATACAGACATATATATCTTCAGACAGATAGAATTAGAAAATTTTAATTTCCAAGGTGAAACAATTTTTACTGTAAATTTTATCAGAATGGGAAGGTTTAAATATGCATTAAATTGCCAGTTCTAACAAAATATTTAGTTTAAGAAATCAGAATCTTGCAAAAGAGTTTGAGAAGAAAAGAGAACATTATTAAAATGCTACCAAACTTAAATTTCTCATAACTTTTATAGGGAGATCAAAGTAATTTTAGGGATTACATAACTATCCTGACTTTTCTTTCTCGGAATAAAATAAAGTTACTTGAATCATTGCTTCAGTAGGAAGTTTTATAGATAACTAAAAATTCTTACATTATTATTGACATTCTTAAATTCAAATTTCTAAGTGTCAGATAATTCAAGAAAATAAATATTATAAACTTTTTCCATTGGCGGGATTTTTTTCTGTTTTATTCTGTTATGTCATTTTATTCAGTTATAGATCCAAAAAGTATTAACAATCTTGTGAGGAAGAAACAAAATATTTTCAGAAGATTTTCCAAGGTTGAAATAGTTGTAAGAAATATTACTACTACTTATGAAACCATGCCTACAATGGGTTATGCTCCAAATACATTTGAACTTCTTGAATAATGGGAGTAACCAATGTTAGAATATTAGACAATTGATTTTATGAATCTTGGAACATGATTATTCTTCAGATATATCGTTGTATATCACATTTTCCCTAGGTTGACAAATGCCTGCATGTACACACACACACAGACACAGACACACACAGAAAACTAATAAACAAAAGGACAATGATGGGAGCCAGTCTCTCACATTTGTTTCATTAGTTGGTTAATTAATTAATTAAAAATATCAATTACCCTCTACTGCCTGCCAAATACTAACCTATAAGATACAAAGGTGAAATGTAAGCACAAAATGTCTTGACCCTGATGGAGCTGCTAAACTAGTAACAGATTAGTTAAATTATCACAAAAATAAATGCAAAGGTACAATATGCCCACAAATCTCCATACAACCATTAAATATTATAGCTGAAATATGAAAAACCAAAATGACTGTCAATGGTAGAATGGATGAATAAACAATACAAAAATATAAAACAAAGAAAATTAAAAAGCTCATAGCCTCCTGCAGTAATGTAGATGTCTTGGGAACAAAGGAAAATATAAAAGAGTATGTACTAAATGATTTCAGGTTAATGAGCATCAAAATATGCAAACTAAAATGTGCTATTAAAAGCTAGGATAGTGGTTATATCTGGAGGTTAATGATTGAGACAGGTTCAAAGGGTTTCCAAGGTATTCTCAGTATACTAATACTTGGCCTGGGAAGTGGTAATAATTAATTGTGCCATACACTTACGTTTTGTATACTTTTGTGACTATTCTTTATACTACAGAATTTGTAAAGACTTTTACCAATTATACCATATATTTTTACCATATATTAAAGGATATGTCCTTCTCTAGGGAGTCGGAGAACAATGCAGACTGAAGAAGTAACATTTTATCTGGAGTTGACGAAGTTATTATTGTTAGGTGATATTTATATGAGCTGTCCCCATGATCTCATCTCCTATTTATTTCCCCTATCTGCTCTAGCTGCACCTGTCCCCTTGCTGTTCTCTAACATGCCAGGCATGCTTGTGCCTCAGAGCTTGGCAATGTTGGTTGTTTTCTCTGCCTGGGGTGCTCTTCCCCCAGATACAGGTATGCATAATTCCTTTATCCTTTTAACTCTAAAATATTTTTTTCTGAAGATATAACTTGACGACCCTACTTAGAATTGGAGGCTACACACAATTCAATCACATCTCAGTCCCTTTTCCCCTCCTACATTCCCCCAACAGTCACTAACATCTCCTACAATACCGTGTATTATATAATTATTTCTTACATTTATACTTAATAGCTAACCATTTAACGTCTGATATTTAATGTCTGATGTCTGCAATAGGCTTGAGGCTTTATGAAAACAGAATTTTTGTCTTTTTTGTTAATTGAGGTACATATACTTGTCACATACATACATACATAGTGTATGTATATTATATATGTGCATGTGTGTGTATATACATCTGTATCAATTTTTCTATGCTCTCTTTTCCATAATATATACCTTTCACGTATTCACCCATCAAAACCTCACAAGAACTCCATGAGGTAGGTAATACTATACATGAGAAAACCGAAGCACAGTGGTTAATGAACATTCTAATGGCACAGATCTAATAATCAGCATTGGAATGCAGTCATCTGGCTCCTGAGTGCAGGAGGTTAACAACTCACTGCACTACACCAAACATAGTTTAAGAGGAAAAGAGAAAAGAGGGGGAAAAAAAGGAGAAAAAGGAGAAGTATTCCAGGCAGAGAAAAAGGTATATAGTATACAGCACAGAGGCCACACTTAGATATTTATGGAATGAATCAGGAAGGGTTTTAGAATATGGGAGTGAAAAACACAAGTCAGAGAAGACTACATACAATAAAATACCATTTTTAAACAAAGATTTCAAAAAGGAATGCTGAACAACATTTTTTGAAGGGAAACAATTAGAGTAAGTTGCAGGAATGGAAAAATAAAATTTAGGAGCCTCTCTGCAGGAAGACATAGGGGTTGATTAGGGAGAGGTTAAATAAAAAGGAAAACATATTGAAAATGCTCTATTTCTTTGGTTGGATGTTGAGTTCACAGGTGTTCATCTTATTTAAATGTTTCAATGTTTCATATACATATGTCACTTTTTAATTTTTCAAATATTATATAATAAAAAGCAAATATATCTAAAAGTCAATAAAATACATGAAAGATAAATGACAAAACAATTACAAGAAAGTCAAAAGATATTATTTCAATCCATAGTTTAAAAAAATTTTACACCCATTTCTGTGAATATGTTTGTGTGACTGATGCATATTATAAAACTTTTATAAGTGATTAGGACCAGGAAGTAAGTTTGGAGGAGCAAGAGGTGAAGAGGATTTTTACTTGTTAGTCTTGGCCATCATCCCCTCCATTATCCACAATGTAGCAACATAATGTTTATTACATGCAGATTGTATCCTATCACTTTCATTTCTAAATTATCTCACTGGCTATCCAAAGTAATCAAAATAAAATTTAATTTTCATACTGTTACAAATACCTAGGGATCGGTCTCTTTCCTTTTTCTTTGACTTTCTGTCTGATTCTCCCTCTAACCTACTTTGGCCAACAGTTTTTGTAAGTTCTCCACACCATAAAGGCTTTGCATTAGACATTTTCTCACTTAGAATTCTGTTCCCTTGAATTTCCTTTTTTCCTTCATTTAGAATCTTGTAACTCAGACTTTGGCATAAGTACCACTTCCAAAGCCAGTCTTTCTCCAGCACTTAATTCCAGTAGCCACCTGGCTAATTGACATCATATTTTTGTTCTCTGCCAGCTTTCCCATTTGGTATTTTTGTTGGGTTGTTTGTAATTAATACACTTTCTATCTTCCAATACTAGAATAAAAGTTCCAGATCACAGGGGAAGTTATATGTCTTTTGACCATTTTATCCCCAGAGATTAGAAAATTGAAGGCATTATATAGGAGGCACTCAATATTTCTAAATAAAATAGTTATTTTAGAAGTGCTCTTATGTGAAAGATGCATCCATACTCCCCAAATTTTGTTTTAATATCAGTATTTTAGCATTTGCTTATGGATGGCCATGATTAGTGAGAAATGTATTTACTTGTCTTACCTAAACAAATAATATAGATTTAAGTAACTATAACCTTACATAGGCTTGGATGGTCATAGTTAATCAGAATTAGTATTACATTAAGTATAAGGAAAAATGTAAATTATTTTCCAAGAGTAGAATTGTGATATTACAAATTGCAAGAATGTGGGGAAAAATATGATACAACTTAAAATATATATACAATAATATTCTATAATAACAACAGTAATAAATGGTAGCAACCACTGTTTATTGAGCACCCATAATTTATTCTGTTTTGTGTATATTAGTTCAATCTTCTTAGCAACTTAAGACGTCAGTATTTATTATCACCATTTTACAGATAAAAAAACTGAGTGTCAATGAAATCAGTAACTTGTTTTGTGTCATAGTTGGTATGTAGCAAGGCCAGAATTCAAAACAAGGTATACCCACTCACAGAGTTTATTATTATTCCATTGAGTTGTACTGCCTTAACTCATAGGTTAGAAGTATTGCTAAACATTGCACAACTCTGTTGTAATGTAGTAAATGAGACCCCCCAAGTATTATTATAATATTAATAATATATATCAATAAAATGACTATAGATGGTAGCTGATGAGCTCAGTAATGTGAAAAGCATGTGGGATCTAATCAGGCTGGATGATACAGAGAATCTCAGCAATATCAATTGAAAAGTCATGGAAAAAGCTATTACAAAAAGCAGGGGAAGGGCAAGGGATTATGAATCTGAAAATAAAGGCATTAATTATTAAAGGGGCTCATGCTATAAGCATCATCCTGGTCTGTTCCCACTCTTATGTGAGAATTCAGATCTCTGACTGGCAAATTTAGTAGTCCTAAACTCAGAAATTTCCATCCATCTGAGTTGGGACAATTGTTCCTCTGAGTTGCAACTTTACAACCTCAGTGTGGTGTGTAAAAAATAAATCAAATTCAGATTATTAAAATCATGCAATTATATTTAAGTTTCATGATTTGTGGTTGGTAAAACTACTTAAGATAGTCTGATATTTTTGACAGTTATATGTTAACTTTTAAAATTTTAATTGGAAATATCAGATTGATATTAAAGATATGATTTTATTTGTAAAATTAAAAACTCAGTTGGTGAGGAAACTATGAAAACACTGGTCATTCATTGATTTATAACTGGTTCAAGTGCTAGTTAGGTGTGTATGACTGTCTAGTCTGACAGTTGATGTGTTTGAGACAATCAAGTATATTAAATTTATAAATGATGTTTAAAAGGTATAAGGAAATTAAATTTTCTAAGCATATAAATGAAATTATTTAGGGAAATTTAATCGATTAAGCTTAAAAGCCAATTGAACATTCAGCAAAGAAAAAATGAAGTAATCACTCTTATTTTATATAAAATAACCAAATTTATGAAACAATAATTAGATTTATAAGTTGAGATAAAAGAGTAAAGAAAAATTAATTCTTGATTTATAACTTCATTTATCAATTTAAACTCAAGTCTTCCTCAGAAAAATTTAAGTGGCAACACTGAAAACATGACTTTTGTTTCTACTGAATCATGCAATCCTAAAAATACTAGCCTGGGTGACTTACACCTATAATCCCAGCACTTTGTGAGGCCAAGGCAGGTGGATCACCTGAGGCCGGGAGTTTGAGACCAGTCTGGCCAACATGGTGAAACACCATCTCTACAAAAACCTCAAAAATTATCTGGGCATGGTGGCACATGCCTGTGGTCCCAGCTGCTCGGAAGGCTGGAGGCTAAGATGGAAAGATGGCTTGAACCCAGAGGCAGAGGTTTCAGTGAGCTGAGATTGTACCACTGCACTCCAGCCTAGGCAACAGAGTGAGACTCTGTCTCAAAAAAACGAACAAACAAATAATACTAGTTTGCTAACTTGAATCAAACTCACTCATGACCTACACAACTCTAAGTCTTTTATTTGACAGGCTCATCTTAACATACAGGAGTTGTTAAAATTTCTATGTAATAATCTTTGAGCTGACTCTGTGCCCTGGGAAAAATGGTACACAGTTTACCTAAAAGCTTAAACTTTTTCTGGTAAGGTACTATGCTGCTATGTCTAGTGTTGGGCGAATGGGAGTGGAGCTTAGACCAGCTATGTTAATAGTGCTGTTGTAGTAGTCTTCACTGCCCTGAGTTTTCTTCAACTTCTCAGCACATAATAGGGTTGAGTCATAGTTATTTTTACTAAACATACCATATCATATGTAAATTGTCTCAGTTTGTGATAATTATTATACTAGTTAGAAGAATTATAAGAATTAGAATCATATCAATATATCACATTTCTATATACATGAAATACTACTTTCTTTGAATTTTGGGTGAACTGGAAAATTCTTTTCTTTACCTGCTGCATTTATTGAACTGAAAGCAATCTGAAGTCATTAATTACTATGCAAACTGAGACCTCAATTTCATCATTTTAATACAGTTTTAGTTTCTTCCATTTCTGTCAGAATCATTCCCATGTGAGACACAGTGAAAGACAAAAACGATGTGTTAAACACAGGATAGAAAGTAGCGCCAATCATAAGGGACAGTAACTGGTTACAGAATATCGTTAAGAATTACTTCATTTCAGTGAACAAATATTGTTTACCTGTGAGCCTGTGGAGTAGCGTCCAGGAGTTCGAGAACCAGATGTTTTCCCTGAACCAATGGAACTCTCTGTACTTTTGCCACTACAGCAATGTGTTCTCAGGCATTTCCCATACTCTTTTCGTACCTAGACAATTAAATATTAACTTCTGTTAGCAAGTAATTCATTGCAGGTAGGAACAAAAGTAGACAATGTATGTGAGTTTTATTTTTAGATAACATAATTGTTTCCTTGCCCTACAGATATAAGAAAGTCTGTTCAGCATGTATTTTACAATACAACATAATTATATGCATACTGTCAAGCTTGAAATTTTGCCTAACTCTGGAGCCTTTTAAAACACACACACACACACTCATACACACACACTCACACTCCTCCCATCACATCATAGTGGTACTTTCTCTTAGTTCCAAGAACATATACTTAAGCCCATCGAAGATACTATTTTTAGCTTCATAAATTTGATATAAAGTAGCCTATTGGTGCAAGGGAATTGTAGTTGTTGTTCTTTAGGTAGAAGCCTAGTTAGGAAGTTAAAGAGACTGGGATGGAGGAAGTAGGGTAAGAAGTGGGGGAGAGAGACAGAGAGAGAGATCAGAGAAAGTGAGAAAGCAGAGAAAGGATATTTAAAGACAGAAAATATGAGTATGTTGGGCTAATCATTTCTTCTAAATCTATATTTCTCTGAAGTTTATTTATTTTAAAAGAGATCAAATGTTCAAATTGAGAACAAAAATTAAAAAGATTGTAAATGTAGTCCTTCAAAATAGTTCTACTCAATAATCACAGAGAAATATAATTACTTTTCTTTAAAGCATTCTTGATTAAATAATTAATTATATTATAATAAAATTACAGGGAAAAGGAAAACTTTTAGCTGATGTTTTCAAGCAGAGAAATACATCAACTTTTGGTAAGAATTTTAATCATGTCTAAAATTTTTATTAATGCCTATTTAATTGAACAAGTCATATAAAAATAAACAGTAACTGCCTTAAATCATGTATCTACTATCAATAACAACAAAGGGACATCTTATTATATCGATTATATGTTCATGAATTTATATTATGAAACAACATCATATACATAAATTATTCTTAGGCCTTTATGTATTTGATTTCACATTAGTTCATTTTTTCCACAACTTATGATAATGTAATATTCAAATAAGATTTTATTTAAATCAAAATTTTGAACATGTGCTTTAAAAAGGGATGTTATTTAGAATCAAAAGCAAAAAAAGGTATGTAAATGATAAATTTAGTATTCAAAATGGGAACGTTTCATCTTATTATTATAAAATTCATTGTGTCAAAGACATAAGAGAATCAAAGACAGAACATATGCAGATTGGCTCAAAGAACTCACATTTATCGAGTGCTTATATTATGGGATAAGAACAATGATGGAGATAGGGTGAGGTGACTCAAAACATAGAAGAGGAGTGCCTGTGGGAAGTAGGTGTCGGGGGCCAAGGAGGGCTTCTTGGGGAAGAGGGCTTCTCAGAAAGTCTTCAAAAGAGCGGCTGGAATTAATTCACAGAGTGAAGTTGAAATAAAAGATAGGGGAGAAGAGGAGAAAAAGGCATTCTCACCACAAAGAATAGAATGAACAAAACAGGGTTATGATGTGCTGGTCTTTAAGGCCTTTCTCTGCTCTGGCATGGCAAAATTACTTATTTTTAATGTATTTAAAATGCTATTGATTTGTTTTGCAACCAGTCTCTTCTATGCTACATTTATCAATAATTAGAAATAGAGACAATCATTTTTGTTCAGTGTTTACAAGTTAGTCCATATTTTGTTTATTTTAAAAAAAGACACCAGTCTGCACCCAATTATGTGTGTTTCTAAGATGCATCTGCAGGGAGGGTGAAAAGAAGAAACTTCTACTTTTTAACTATTATGTGTCAGGAATTGTGCTAGGTACGTCCCTCAAAACGAGTCTGAAAAATAATTATTAACTTCATTTTATAGATTAGGAGATTGAAATGGGTTAAGTAATGAGAGTAAACAAGACTGAAAAGGTCAAGCGATGTGCCTTAGGAGAAAACTCTAAATTTCAGGAGTCCTGTATGATCAAAAAGCTCTCAGATGCCATATTTGGAACATAAACTCATTGACCAGCACAGGCATTGTATATCACTAATATCATTATTAAAGTAATCTATTAATTATCTCCTTCTTTGTGTCTGGAAAGAATGAGGACAAATGCTTTAATTAGACCTTGAGAAGGCTTAAAATAATCTCTAACCAAAAGTAAGCAGTATCAATGACAGCTTAGTAATTTCTACTGATTTATGAAACATATCTAGGAATCTAAACTTTGATCATAACTTCCCCCTGCAACATCTCATTGTTTTCCTAAGGTAAACAGCAAATGATATGTTTGTTTCTAGATGAGAAATGGTATTTGAATGAAGTGATATAAACCTAAACAAATATTTCAGTACAATGAGGAATAAAGGCAAAGAAGACAGAAGGAGAACCACTCTCCCTCCTGTTACAAAATCAGCAATATTGTTTAAGCCACAATAATTCATCATGGACTATCTGAATTTTCCAACAAAGATTAAATGTTCTGAACTGATAATATAAACAACCAGAAAATCAAGATATTTGGTGATGCCAAGTCTCGCATTAGCTACATTACTTACTGAATCATTATACTGACTTTATTTTGCTGTGATTTGATTTGAAATGATAAGCATATGTCTTCAAAAGAAGAAAAAAAATTACATGGACCATGTCCAGGAAACATTTTTTAGATTACAATAAAACAGTTATTTGATTATTCAATCATTTGCATATTCTAATCTACTATTTCACATGGCACTGCATCTTAGTTACCCTAGTCAGATGATATTCTATTTTGGTGTGATGCTGTTCTAGAACATAGAAGACAGGAAAGATAATGTATCTTACCAATAAAATATTTCTGATATTTCTCATATCAGAAATAAAATGATCATGGAAGCTCTGAGAATATATAAAATATTTGAATGTACGACAAAAGTAAAAGTGACCACTTTAATGTGGCCAGTGGAAATACTGTTTACACAATGCATATTCAGAAAAAGACTGATGACTCAAAAATTTTAATTTTACGAATAAGTTGAAGCAATCGACAAATAATTCAATAAGACAACAATTTTCAAATATGAAATACTTCATATTTATCTAATCAAAATATATAAGCAACTATACCAGCGATGGCATATTAGTGAAATTTAATCAGATGGCTTAAAAGAAAAAACACCTCCCAACCATTTCTTCAATTTCAAAGACAAGTATATGACTTTTTTTTATATAAAATAAAAACCAAAAATAATTATGTTTTCTGTATTTTCTGATGTTGGCCAATATTCTTGACACCAAATACAAATGCAACCAAAGTTTTAAAATTCAAAGCATGGAATGGATGAAAGAACAATATGTATTACTTGTTATTGTAAGTCATGAAAATAAACTTTCAAAATCAGGGCCTGGCAAGTTTTTCTATAAGGTCCAGAGAGTCAATATTTTAAGCTTTTTGAGTCAGGAGCCAAAACTAAGGATATGGTATATACTTATTTTAAACTTTATGTATTGAAAATGTAGTAACCATTCCTGGCTTCCTGGCTGTAAAAATAAAAGGCAGCTGGATGAATTTGGCTCATGAGCCATAGTTTCTGTAACTCCGTTTTAATGAATCACAAAACTGAACTTGATGACATATATATTTTAAAATTTAACTTATGTTAAATATATTAAAAACTCTAAAGTTGTTTTAGGGTTGTGAGATGTAAAATCTCTACCTGGGTATCAAATGCAATTCTTACTTATTCCAGTGATATGTTTATGTTAAGACAAGAAACACTAAAATAACATTTTTATTAATATTGGGAAAACAGAAAGAGGTGTTGGCTAATAAAAAATACTCAAAGCAAAACAATCTGTGTGTAAAGTACAAAAATTTCTTTTCTGCCTTGTAGAAAATTTCCAAATTAACTTTAAAATTTAAAAATTACTTCTTAATGAGTTAGTAAAAAAAAAATTAAATAAAATTTTAAAACTATGTTAGTCCAAATTTCCAGCTAATGTACAAAATAAAGATGACAGGCAAATAAATCTACTATACTTCAATATGTTATGACTGATTATAATGATCTAATACATTCCCTTTTTTTCATGGGCAAATGCTACATTTTCCCTTAATCTCCTGATTTTGCTCACATTTTTTGTATGTATTTCTCTTGAGCATCAGTTATGGCTATGGCTTTCTTCTATCCAAATCTAAACATCTTTCCCAAGTTTTAGTGTCTCTGACTTCTCTGAAGTCTTTTAGAATACCAACCACTGTCTTCTTCTTGACATTTTCTCCTATCTTTAATTCAGTGTATCATCTTGATTCTCGTTCTTCCTTCCAGCTCTATTCTCACTCGCCACTTACATGTCTCCTATTCTTTAAATACATTAAGTGTGGCAGACTGCCATCTATTCACCATACCCAATTTCTTCTCTTTCTGACTAAAAAAGCTATACTATGTTTTTCTGTCTCCCTTGCAGTTTAGGTGGTACCGTCGACAGAGTCCTATCTGATTAAAAAAAAAAAAAAAAAATTAGTAGAAGCCATGTGAGCCACTTTCAAATCTTTAGTAAAAAATCATCTGTCTCTCCCCCAGACTTCCTGTTGGATGTCAAAACCAAAGAGGACTACAAAATCATAGAGTGAGGTTTTTTGAATCTTCATCAGCCTATGTCCCTTCATGGGGCAACCCCATCCATTGGGCAATGAGTAAAACATAAACATATGTTGAGTCAGGCTTCTGTAATTTGGGAGGTATACATATTAATTATTTGGGAGGGTTCATCTATTTTATTTTATTTTTATTTTTTCTAAAGCATCCTGTTACAGCAGGATTCATCTATTTTAAAACAACTTCTTTTTAAGGAGAATTCTAATCAATTAGATTAGAAAGCATCCATTCTAATGTTACCTCTTTTCTTTTCTGTAACATGCATTTAGAAGCCTGCCTCATCATTACTACTCTATTCTGTATTTGTAATCATGTCAACACATTTTAGATATCCACTACCATCTAAATTTGAAAAAGAGTAGTGTTTTGTTTTATGTTTGTCCATTTTGTGACAAGTGGACACTCTTTTCAACTTCTTGTTTTGGTCCCACTGGTCTCTAAAACTAAAAATCCTAGAAAAGGGTATCTTTACTTCTTATTTCCTTTGTTTTCCAAAGAAAAACTATAAATCTTATTGTTTCTTCCCCACAAATTTTAAGACATAATGTTCTACCTCATTTTCAGAGTCATCTCTTTGAATATTTTATAATTATTTTTACCCCCTTCACGTCACACATGAGTAAACTGAGACATGGGGAGGTTAATTAACTTGCCAAAAGTCACATAAGTTTTTAAATAGAAGAACAGAGATTCAAACCCACATATATATATTTCCTATACTGTGATATATTTCCATATGTGTGTGTGTGTGCGTCTCATGCTTCCACAACATTTTTAGAAAATAATTACTTCCTAATACACAACTACAATTGGCCATCAATGGGAATATTAAAGACTATAAAGTCAAATCTATAAGAAAACAATTTTTGTTAATTTTTTAAATCTGAAAGTGTTTTTATTGTTTTTTACTATTGGACACTCTCACCAACTATTGTGCTTGTATTTTGTGTTAGTTTTGCTTTACTATTATAAAAGATGAGTATTTTCATTTCTTGTAGACAAACATATCAATAATAATATATTAGAAGATGTTATGGCTGCTTTGCTATCATGAAATGTACGCCATTTATATTTTAAAAAAAGAATTCTAGCTTACCTTCTTCTGTAGGACACAATGGAAAATAAATATAAACATTCCCTGTAGAGAATTGAAAATGGTGAAGAGATACGCCATGATGACTGTGCTTTCATTAATATACATGAGTCCAAAGGCCCAGGTCAATCCTAATAGGCAGAGAAGAGCTATTGCACCTATAACCCATGACCTGTAGAGAGAAGAGAAAATTAGGGGTTATTAAATAATTGGTCTTTAATTAACAACCATATCAGATCAACAATACGACACTGAAAAAAAAATGTTACAGTAACTTTTTTTGACAGAAAATGTAAGACAAGTGGTGTAAGTACTTTAAGGTTTTAATGAGACTACAAGTTTTCAAGCTTGAGGAGATATACATGAATGAAAATGTTATGAACACAGAAATTCATTTAAGCAAAAGCAGATTTGTACCATAAATTATTCATGTATTTGCAGCACATATGCAAATGGCATGAGGTGTAATTATGGTGAATGGCAAGAGGAAAGCAGGCTATAAAGCTATGTTAGTCTTCACTGGTCTCACAGGGGTAACATTTGCTTGATTGAGTTCCCTCTATTAGTGCTTCTTCTGATACATTTGTACCTCATTTTTTTCAAAATTTCCTCTTTTTCCACAAAAATTTTATTGTTTACTGACAAAAATATAACTCATATTAGGAGGAAATACATGGATTTGAAGTTAATGTATGAATTTAATGAGCCCTACTTGTCTAACCTATATTTATAAAGACTAAGAGTGAGGGATAGTAGATGGAAAAAAATAGTTCCACTCTAATGGAAACACTCTGTTTCTACTCTCCTTTAGCCTTTGGATCACTCTCTTCTATGCTACACTGTAGTAGATTTTAGAAATCAGTCATTTGGCAGATTCACTGAAAAAAATTTTGAAGGCTCAGAGAACCTTCATTTCTTTGAAGTGTCTGTAAACTCAAGGGAGAAGATGAAGCTGAGAATGAAGATGGAGTGGTATGAACGGAGTGGTATAGAAGGAAAGACAAGCTCTCACTCCCATTCCATTCTCTTAGTTTCCTCCAAGATGTCATTTGCAAGAGTATAAGCAGGTAACAAAGTTCATATATTTGTGGTTAAGTTATGTATTGAATATCAAGATAAAATGAATTCTTGCAACAGGTGGGACTCATAATTGAAATGAAATCCTTCTCAACTCCTAAGTATATGGGAGAACAGGACCAAATCAGTAGAGATCTCTATACACTAAAAAGCCCAACCTCTTTATTCCCAGCACATCTTCCTTGAAAAGAGTAAATTCATATTTCTTTTCAGCAGATTATTATCCTCCACTATAATGTCTCTGGAAGATATATTTACAGGGATGGAAACTTTGTAAAATGAAGGGGAAAGATCATATATGTTTATGATAATCTGAAACTTCAATTTGTTTTTTACAGAGAACTGCATCTTAAGAAAGATATGGTTCCAAAGTAGTTAATTATTAAAGTCTTATTAAAATTAATTATAAATATTCACTATCTTTCTCCCATAAGTATCAGTCACTATATTTCATGTTTAAATGCCCACTAAATTTAACATGTTTAACTGAAAACATCAACATTCTTGAATAAAGAATCTCTAAGGGAGTTTTGCTATTACATGTTACATGTTTCCTTATATGATTTAGAAAACATTTTAGGTGTTAATATTTTATTCTACAGCGGGATTCAGAAGTATACTAACTTTCAAGGGAAAGCTCTCAGCTTCTTATGGATGTTCGAAAAAGAAAAAATAAGAATTGCCATTAAATCAAGGCAATATTGCTATTTAGATTTAGAAGCAAAATAATGGGATCAAATACTGAAGTCAGGTATTAACCCCTGGAAAACACATGATGGGCCCAAGGGTTAAGTTGTAGAAAACTGCAATGAGCCCCGATTTCTTAAAAAAAAAAAAAAAAAAAAAAAAAGAAAGAAAGAAAGGAAGGAAGCAAAAGCATGAAGAAGTGAAATGGCACTGTAGAAAAATGAAAACAAAGGACTCTTCACCAGAAGAACAAACTGAAAGTCTACAGCAAGATTGCCCATAGGTTACCAATCTTAGTTTATTCTTGCAGGACTTGTAATTTTAAAATATACATGGGAAAAATGTCCAAATGTTAACATTTATGTTCACATTTATTAGATTAGTACAGACTTGTAGCTTTATTTCAGAAACTGAAATATATTCATACAGATTAGATCATTAATCAAGTGACAGGTGTCAAACTTGAAAGGGATAATTTTGCATATGTAAAAATTAATTTTGAAGAAGGCAATTTTTTCTTTATTTATATTTAGTGTAGCAATTCATTAATATCAATTGCAGTTGGGTAGTTTTATACCCGTAAGATCATTTTGAAGATATACCAGTAAATGACAGAATAATTTTAGATGAATGATGCCCAAACAAACAACAGAAAAGCGGACGTATGTGGTACAGAGGAACACATCACAATGAGAGGGAAGCTATTAAAAGAGAAACAAGTCTGTACCACAGGAAATTGCTATTGCTGTGGCACTGGATTCAGGTGATATCCAATTAACAGAGGTGAAGCAGAATTTTTTTTTTGGCAATACACCTGCAGCATATTTATTCTGCATGTAAGTTGTATGCCAGATTATTTTCCTGCACAGTTTGCTCTTCTGCCTCAAAGTGAATGACAGAAGCTCTAATGATTTTTCAGTACTGATCTGACAGCTGGTTCATGGGGCCACACTGATAAATGGAATTTATCAGCCATTCAGGTCATTCTTACTTGATGAAGGGTCTGTTATCCTCATAGCTAAAGAATGCATAGACATAAAGACAAGAACACCAACATTAGCATTTTATGACAAAGAATTTCATATGAAAAATATTCTCCTGGTCCCCAAAGGCTTCTGTCCCCCACCTCCCTAAAGGAAATCATAATCCTTTATATCTAGAAGGTAAATCCTAAAATGACCATGAGAACTTAAATAACAAGAAATAAAAGCAATTTTATAATACTGCAATATCCCTTCTAAGACTCAAAATTCCTTTTTTTTCATGTGCTCATATTACTTGTGACTTGAAAGAGACATTTATTTCTTAGAGATCACATTTCTCTAGAGAATGAGAAATTTTATGAGCAATCTTGAAAAGGCTTGGGGGCATGCTTAAAATGACAGATTTCATGTCACCTAAAGGTATTCCTATTCCGTATTATTAGTAGGTAAGATTACTTAATTATGGACAGTACGCTTCTAAGTAATTTTAACTTGGAGATGATTGACCTGAGTTAAATCTTAACGTTATAGCCTTTAGAAAATAATCTATCTTGAGTACTTTATAACTCTTTCTGTTTGTGTTCTGAGTAAGATAAACCTGAATAATCTTTTGTAGTAATAGGAACAAACATACAGCATCTGTTTATTTTCACTTACGTTTACTAATTTATTTAATATCATTTGGATAAAATAAGGTACTAATACTCAATTAGTGAAGATAAGGAATGTTTTGGATCAATTTTTATAAACATACTTTTTGCTTAGAGAATTGTGATAAGAAAAAGAAAGAAGAGAAACTGTTCCTTTCTCTTCTCTCTTGCCAGAGGCAAGATAGTTTCCTATATTATGCATACACAAATAAAGCTGCTAGAAAGGCTCCAACTGTGATGTATTTTGAATAAGGAGAATCACTGATGAAAATTCACTCTCCAGAATGATGAAATAGTAAAGAATGGTATTTGAAGCCAGTTTGCCGGAGGTTTACATCCTAGCTCATCCACTTACTAGCTACCTATTTGATCTTAGACAAAAATTGATTAACCTGTGGTTGTGTCCTTTTATACATATATAAGATGGTGATAATTATAATGCTAGTTTCTTGTGATAATGAAACAATTTATTATGAATAAAATGCTCAGAACCGTGTCTAAGACAAAATGTGTTCAATAAATATTATATATGTATATTATTATTAGACTACTCAAAGCTAGGATAAAATCACACCTAAAATACAAAATTTCTCACCCAGAGAATAAAACCCCAAATACATACATGTTGAGTTAGTAAATTTATTGAAGGATATTTCAAGAGTAATATGATGCCGTAAAATAGATGTGGCTGAAATAAGTTGGTAAACGGAGCGGAGAGTGACTAGAACTGTACGTCCAAGGGGGTGATCACTAGTCATGTCTGGCTATTTACATTTAAGTTCATTAAATGAAATTAAGTTTAAAATTCAGTTCCTCAGTTACATCAGTCACAACACAAGTACTCAAAACCTTCACATAGTAGCTACCATAATGGATATGTCCATCATCACTGAAAGTTCTATTGGTCAGTACTGGACGAGGACATTCAAAGAGAGTTTTAAGCCAAGAAATGGAAATCCAAGAGATATTTAAATAATGCCATGGATGTGTGAAAGATAAAGAGAGAAGAATTTGTAAGAATTGATGGTATTTAACAGCTGTAAAACAGGCCTAGAAAGAAAAATCCTGTACTTACATTACTATCAAAAATTTATAAAACATAATATGTGATATTTATTATACTATATGCATTTCCATTGCATCAGTATATTCCTTCTGTGATGTACTGTTCATGATTCGAATAATTCTACCTTAATTCATATAGTACAAGGTCAAGAAAAGAAAGTTACAGAGGTTGACACATAGGGATCTATGCAAAAATGCTCCAGGAAATGGATTAAGTTTTGTGTATATTTTAACTAACTTTCATTATGTATATTTTGGATACACAGCATGATGCTAAGGGATACATGTAGACAGTAAAACTGTTACTATATTGAAGCATATTAATGTATCCACCATCTCACATAGTTAACCAACTTTTTGTTTGTTTGTTTTTGTAGCAAGGCAGCCAAAATCTACTCATTTAGCATGGATCCCATACACAATGCAATTTTACTACTTATAGCCCTCATGTACATGTCTCTAGACTTGTACATCTTACATATCTGCTACTTTGTTTTCCTCTGACCTACATCTCCCCATTTCTTTCCCCTGTCCCTGTGTTTTGTTCTCTATCTCTGTACTATAAAAATGTTTTTAAAAATTAAAATACAAAGTTTGCAATATAACTGGTGAGGCTGCATATGTTTTGCTTTTAATATGAAATATGAAAAAGTAGAGATTTCAGGGTGCAATTCGGCAGTTTTTATCAATTGGTGGGGACCATTCAGTTGCTCCATTTAATAACAAAGACAGCAGCAACTCCAGCTTCACTTACAGCTTGCTATAGTTATGTGTAGAAGCAGTGTTCACAGGGATGTGGTCACAAGTGAATTATGACATTTCTGGGTCTTGTCAATTCAAGGATGGGAATGGGTCTCCTCTTTACCATTTGCTGCTGTCCTTTTACTAGGAGAAAGTGATGCAGAGCCTAAGGCATCAAAATGGAAGTTGTTTATTTATAAGGAGCTGAAATATTAGGTTTAGACTACCTACTACTAGACTCTCATAAAGCAGAGTTTAAGGCACAATATTTTAGAATTTTTTTTGCAGTGACTTGATTTGTGCAATAATTAACAAAGCACTTATTTTATCACAAAAATGAGATAATAATATTCAATGATTTAAAATCTAAAGATCACTAAAGATAACCTACAATATGTCAGTACCCTCCATAATTTTTGTCAAACATTCTACTGGTCTAGATGATCTAGTTTTATAGTTTCTCTCCACCAAATCCAAATTAAATTGATGGTAATGTCATCATGCTGTCTATTTTTTTTTTTTTAATTTGAAAAAGCAGATCCCCAGAACTAGTTTCTATAGCTGAATAATTTTTACTATGTTTTACCAATGATAATCCATTTAAACAAAATACCATTACAGGTTGTATGACTATAACAATTTTACTGGAGTATATTTAAGAATTTTGTAAAAATGTGGATGCAAAGGCCTAATACGTTCTTAGCAGATGTTAAAAGGATCTTACAGGTTACCTTATCATTTATAAGTAGTGACTTACAGATTTTTCAAGATCGAACTATTCCTCATAGAAAAAAAAAAACGGTAATATATACTAATGGATCTGTATGTTGAGTGGGCTTTTCCTCAATCAAAAATGAGGCTTCCAAACTGAGGAATAAGAAGATTCAGTTGCCCATATTCTAAAACGAGCCAGCAGTAACCTGAGATAAAGAACTTTCATAAGCTTTACTTAGAAGTGATCTAAGAGATACTGCTTTGGCATACTACAAGCCCAGGTGCTCCAAGTCCTTATAAATGCAAGGTGACAAATAAGGCCATTTTAGGAATGTAGTATTCACGGAGGAATATATTAAATAGTAGGAAGAAGAAACATCTTTTATTATACTAATCCCATAGCCACAAATCTTAGCGGGCAGTGAAGGAAGAATGTTTTACGTGGGTATGTTATTAAAGTTCTAAGTTGGTCAGACATATAATAACACGAATAGATTGTCAACATTATAATGTATATCTAAAATAGCAGTAAGTGATCTGCTACCCAGTAGTTTAAGGATATTTAAGATAGCATAGCTAGATTGATGATCAGAAAAAAAATCTAAACATTTCATCTTTTATTCTATTACATTAAAAATGCTCAAATGGTTATACTTATGATACAAATCTTGACAGCTTAATATTTCTTCCAAATGTACCTTATGTTGATGGGACTATACCATCCTGAAATTATATTATTATATTTGTTCTTTGTTCATCACTATAGGAAGAATGAAAGGAAAAGGCAGTCAGATTTTTTTTTTTTTTTGAGACAGAGTCTCATACAGTCTCCTGGGCTAAAGTGCAATGGTGCAATCTCGGCTCACTACAACCTCCGCCTCCCGGGTTCACACAATTCTCCTGCCTCAGCCTCCTGAGTAGCTGGGAATACAGGTGCATAGCACCACACCAGGCTAATTTTTTTGTATTTTTAGTAGACACAGGGTTTCACTATGTTAGACAGACTGGTCTCAAACTCCTGACCTTGTGATTTGCCGCCTTGGCCTCCCAAATTGCTAGGATTACAGGCATGAGCTACCATGCCCAGTCTGGCATTCAGAATTTAATTCAATGGTTCTGAGTAAAATATTAACAATTTTTATCTATGGCCATATAATAAATAAGCATTAAAGATATTAAAAATTCTTCAAAAACATGAAAGTCACATACATATAAAAATTATAAATGACAGAGATTATTATATTTCAACTACGCATTTTATTACCATTTAAGTATTCCTACCAAAAGCTATATTCCTATGTTTTGTTCATAGGAAATTTATTACGAAAATGAAATGAACCAAATAAATGAAATAAATGGTTTAGAATACATCACAAACATTTTAGAATATATAATAAACACTTTATCCCTATGACTCAAGGATCTCATAACAATGTTGCAAATTTGAAAGTAAAACACCAATATTAAACTTTAAATAATAGATTGTGTGCTGCTTATGAATCAGGTAAGTCTGAAATTAGGAAAAACTGAGTATAATAAATTAAGACCAATAAATATCAAATCAATGTCAGACAAAATTTTGCTTTCTCTACAACTCAATGCTATACAAATTATGTTTCCTCTACAACTCAATGTTATATAAGTTTCTTTAACTCAACATATTAATACTATCAAAGAATTAATTTATATGTGAGAGAAGGGTATCAACAAGGAGAATGAATAATGAAGTATTAAATTGTACTTCGTTTATATAATTAAATGCTTATAAGAATTTAGTATCCCTGTCTATCAGATTTACAAAAATGAATTGGTAGGTTGCATACAAATAAGATATGGGCATACCTCAGAGATAATGCAGCTCAGTTCCAGACCATCACAATAAAGTGAGTCACAAATTTGGGGATTTTCCAGTGATTATAAAAGTTATGTTCACATTATATTGTAGTCTATTAAGCATTAAATAGAGTAAAACACTATATGTACCCTAATTTAAAAATATTTTATTGTTAAAAAAAAGTTACCAAATCTGAGGCTTCAGCGAGTTCTAATATTTTTGCTGATGGAGAGTCTTGCCTGGATGTTAAAACTGCTGGATGATGAGTTGCTAAGGGTTATGGGAGCTATGGAAATTTCTTAAAATAAGACCATAGTGAAGTTTGCCACATCAATTCACTCTTCCTTTCATGAAAGATTTCTCTGTAGTATGTCATGCTGTTTGATAGCATTTTACTCACAATAGAACTTCTTTCAAAATTGGAGTCAATCCTCTCAAACCTTGTTGCTGCTTTATCAACTAAATATGTAATATTCTAAATCCTTTCTTGTCATTTCAACAATATGCATAGCATCTTTACCAGGAGTAGATTCTGTCTCAAGAAACAACTTTCTTTGCTCAACCCTGTAAGAAGCAACTCTTCACATAATTAAAATTTGATGATGAGATTGCAGAAATTTAGTCACATCTTCAGGATCCACTTCTAATTCTAGTTATCTTGCTATTTCCACGACATCTGCAGTCATTTCCTCCACTAAAGTCTTGAACTCCTCATTCATCCATAAGGGTTGGACTCAAATTCTTCCAAAATTCTATTGAAGTTAACATTTTTACTCCTCCCATAAATCACAAATGTTCTTAATGGCATCTAGAATAGTGAATACTTCTCAGAAGGTTTTCAATTTATTTTGTCCAGATTCATCAGAGGGAGCATTATCTATGGCAACTAGAGCCTTAAAAAACTTATTTCTTGAGTAATAAGACTTTAAAGTAGAAATTACTCATTGATCCATGGGCTGCAGAATGGATGTTGTGTTAGCAGATAAAAAATATTAATCTCCTTGTATATCTCTATCAGAGCTCTTGGGTGACAAGGTGCCTTGTCAGGGAGCAGTAATATTTTGAAAGATTTTTTTTTTTTTTTTTTTTTTTTTCTGAGCAGTAGGTCTCAACAGTGGGCTTAAAGTATTCAATAAACCGTACTGTAAACAGGTGTGCCTTTCATCCAGGCTTTGTTGTTCCATTTATAGAGCACAGGCAGGGTAGATGTAATATAATTCTTAGGGATTTTCAGAATGATAAGTAAGCACTGGCTTCAATTTACATTCACCAGCTGCATTAGCTCCTAACAAGAGAGTCAGTCTATTATTTGAAGATTAGAAACCTTGAAGCCAGACATTGACTTCTTCTCTCTAGCTAATAAAGTTCCAGATGGCATCTTGATCCAATAGAAGGCTGTTTTGCCTACATGGAAAATCTGTTTTTTTTTTTTTTTTTTTTGAGGCGGAGTCTTGCTCTGTCGCCCGGGCTGGAGTGCAGTGCCTGGATCTCAGCTCACCGCAAGCTCCACCTCCCGGGTTTATGCCATTCTCCTGCCTCAGCCTCCGGAGTAGCTGGGACTACAGGCGCCCGCCTCTTCGCCCGGCTAGTTTTTTGTATGTTTTAGTAGAGACGGGGTTTCACCGTGTTAGCCAGGATGGTCTCGATCTCCTGACCTCGTGATCCGCCCGTCTGGGCCTCCCAAAGTGCTGGGATTACAGGCTTGAGCCACCGCGCCCGGCTCCGGAAAATCTGTTGTTTAGTGTAGCTGCCTTCATCAATGATCTTAGCTCTATCTTCTGGATAATTTGCTGCAACTTCTACATCAGCACTCGCTGCTTCACCTTGCAGACCCATGTTATGGAGCTAGCTTCTTTCCTTAAATCTCATGAACCAGCCTCTGCTACCTTCAAAAAAACTTTTCTTCTACAGCTTTCTCACTTCACAGAACTGAAGAGAATTAGGGCCTTGCTCTGGATTAGGCTTTGGCTTTAGAGATTGTTGACACTGGTTTGATCTTCTAACAAGACCACTAAAACTTTCTCAGCAATAAGGCTGTTTTGCTTTCTTATTATTCATGTGTTCACTACATGAGTACTTTTAATTTCCTTTAAGAACTTTTGCATTCACAATTTAGCTAACTGGTATAAGAGGATTAGCTTTCAGCCTGTCTCAGCTTTCGACATGCCTTTCTCACTAAGCTTAACAGTTTCTAGCTTTTGATTTAAAGTGAGAGACACTTCCTTTCACTTGAACTCTTATAAGCCTTTGTAGGGTTATTAATTGGCCTAATTTCAATATTTTTGTGTCTCAGGGAAGAGGGGAATCCAAGGAGAGGAAAGGGAGAGAGAGAGAAGAATGGCTAGTTGGTGGAACAGTCAGAACACACACATTTATTGACTAAGTTTGCTGTCTTATATGGGTGTGGTTCATGGTGCCCTAAAATAATTGCAATAGTAACATCAAAGATCAGTAACCATAGATAACCCTAAAAGATATAATAATAATGAAAAAGTTTTGATATATTGTGAGAGTTATCAAAACGTGAAATAGATCCATGAGGTAAGCACATGCTGTTGGGAAAATGGCACTGATGGACTTGCTTGAAATAGAGTTGCTACAAACTTTCAATTTGTAAAAAATGCAATGTCTGGGAAGTATTATTACCAAAAAGAGAAGCACAATAAAATGAGGTATGCCTGTATACAATTTTTGAGTCTTATGTTTGAATAAAATAATAATATCATTCTATGATTATTAATTAATATTAAAGTATGAAAAGCTGTATGCCGGTGACTGAAAACATGGATGTGCAAACCAACCTGTCTGAATTTGAATGACAGCCAAGCATTTTAATAATTCTGCAATATTTCACTAATCGCGCCTCATAGCCCTCTTCTGTGAAATGGGGATAGACACTGAAGTTCCTTCATAGGACCATTGTGCGTATCAAATAAAAGGTCTTGGTAGTTTTATTTATTACAAAAAACTATGCAAACATACAAAATTTTTATGTGCAAAAGTACTATACAAATACTTGCTATTGTAACTGCTGTTGTGTATGGACCTTCTGACCTCAATAAAGGGGTTGTAGGAAAAAATACATACACGATTCTATATTAGGTTTTTTTATTAAGTATTTTGGAAATTATATATTAAGTGTAAATACAAAGAAGATGAGGGAGTCACTGCCTCTTTCTAAATTGATCTTCAATACATACATTTAAAGGGCCTCAGTTTATATAAAGTAGCATTTTCTTTTAGATTATTAGTTTAAATTTAGTAAATGCTATTCATTTTCATATTCTGAGTTGAAATAGAAGTATTTCCAAAATTCCTAATGAACATTAAAAGAGATAACCACAGTTCTTTGGTTTACATGAGAACTCTAATTCATGAATATATTATATCCTTAGTGTTGAAAAGTCCATTATACAATGGCAATGTTCTGCTAAGTGCAATCATTTGACTATAAAGAATAAAAGCCATAACATCACATGTGAAATGTTCCTGAAGATTCAATCAGAGATTTAAGTTCCAGAATTAGATTGTTTAATGTTTTTTTCTTATGACTTTTCTAAACTTTGAAATTTGAATAGGAAAAATGAAATAAATGAGAAGATACCTACATATACACATTTATATTTATTTCCAACAGTTTTTATTTTGAAATCAATGGAAACTTACTTCAGTCAGTAACACTTCAAGATCCATAAAATATTTTTAGCAAGTTGACATATCTTACTTATTGATATTTATGATTAAAATTTACAATGCTTCCTGGTTCACTTTTGGAGGTCCTGTGTTTTCTACACTTACATTGAGCCTTAGAATTCATGAATTCCTTAGAACCTGTAACTGTGGGCCTGATAAAATATGGTAATTGGAATGTAAGGAGATGAAGTAGTTTAAGGACTATATTACCTACTCTCAGGATTTATTTTTTCCACTTAGAGAATATACAAACTTTTAATTTAAGTAAAATAAGTCAAGAAATTAATAACCTTTTGTAATCCTTGCCAAACATGCTCTGACTAGGTGAAATTCTGTTATATTCTTTCTCATACTGTATTTTCACCTCTCTTTTCACCAACTTCCAACAGAAACATTCATTGAATAAACAACGGATTATAAACTGCTTGGGAGAATAACTAAAACACAAGGAAAGCACAACTGAGAATTTCAAATACATCTGTACTAACTAAAGATTCCAGCAAATGGAACCATTGAAGGCACTGCAACACAGTTGGAAGCAGGCAAGGTTTATTTAATTTTGGAAGTATCTTATCCTATTTATAAGCCTCAGTTTTCTCACCTCCACAATCAATAAGATAATCTCACTGGGATCTTTTTAGAGTTGAGTGGACTCAAGAAAAGAATATTCGATGGTCCTTAAAAGGTTACAAATTAGTAAAAGCTTTTGAAGTATACTCTGAATCATTGAATTTATCATTTATATGGAACAGTGAATGTCCATTGTAATTTTTCTTGTAAAGATTTTGAAAAAATCACACTCCACATCTACTGCACAAGAGCTATTACTTTGTCAGTGAGCAGACCTGATTAATTACTTAAGAGTTCTATCTCAATTCTGCTTTTAACACAGAAGTCCAGTGAGATATAATTATTCCTAATTCAAATTGTTAAAAGAAATTGAAAGATAATCTTCTTAAAAAGATGTCAATGAGAAAAACATTAATAAATATTATGGAATAATTAAACAAAATAATAAATCAAATTTTATAAATACATAAAAAGCTACAAGTCACAAAATTTAAAAAAATTAAATCAAACATATTCTAAGCCAAATGGCAACTTCAAAAATGTACTAAGAATTAACATTAATTGGAATTTACTCTCTGATGATAATAAAGTTAGATACCAATAACTAATAAAATGTATATATGCATATGACTACATGAAAATTATCCATTTGCTACTGTCACTAAGAAAGCCTCAAGCCCCACACCACTTTGCAAATAAGTTCTACCTAAAACTCAACAAATAATTCTTCTTCTAATCTAGGTTAAGCCTAAATGAAAAAAGAAAAACTCTTTATATGTATATAAAGGATTTGAAAGTTCAAATTTAGAAAAGGAAATGTAAAATGGCTTGGGCTTATAAAACCAGAATTTATAATTATCTGTGAATAGTCAGAGATAAATAATAGAACTATTTTGATTACAAATCCAAAGTAATGTTAATGTTGGTTACAGAATCACTTTCCTGTTCCCCTGATGAGTCCAGGTGTTAAATTGTACATATCCCCACTGCTATGCAAATTCCTTCATCTTCTTCTCCTCAGTGTTTCCATACCCCAGCTGCATCACACACATGAGGCACATCTTCCCTTTCATAGAGTATGTCAGGATGATATCTCCTTTTGGCTTACATCAGCCACCTTCTGTTTACAAATACCATACCTACCGCCCCCAGTGTCTGAACTCTTCCAAGTCTTCTGCATCCACAGACAGCCTCCCTCAGCCCCAGTTCCAGCAGGACAGGCCTTCCTCTAAAGGAAAGCTGGGGCAGTGAGGCCACACCAGTCAGCATTCTGTCCTTCCTACACCAATCCCAGCTGGGGTCCTACTTGTCTGGCACTTTCACACTCAAGAAAGTATACTGTTCTCTCTCTCATTTCCTGCCAGTATTCTGCCTTTTCCTGACATCTATGCCAACAAAATACCTGGTCATTCCTAGGTCTTGTCTTGCACAGCCCTTCATTGATAATTGAGTGAGTGCAATCACCACTGCAGTGCTGAAAAGCTCTTGGTCTTTTCCCCTCTAAATCTGTATCTACTGCAGTGAAACTGAGTCTCTTCTGGTAACCAGGAGTCTTATATCAGAGACTCCTCTCCTGACACCCTCAGTCCCCTAATTGATTTACTCAATAAATATCTGTTATCCTGAAATGCCTACTGCTCTGCAAACTCTTGTAAGAACACAACACAAAACTCCTGAGAGCTCTGTCTTTTCCTCTGCTTTTAATATGCCTATGCTCCATCACAGGGAGCCAAGGAAGCACCTGCTGGCCTTTGGGATGCCTCTTGGTATCTAGCACCTACCAAGTTAAAGTGTGTTATCCATAACTAGTTATATTTTATGACATCCATGCAGTACATGTTGCAGCACTGCTCAATTTGCAAACAGTGAAATTTTTCAGGAATCTACATTCTCTTGAATTTGATCTTAAGTGCTGTACTCCAGCCTGGGCGACAGAGTGAGTCTCCATCTCAAAACAACGACAACAACAAAAACAAAGTTCTACTTTTAGTATGTCCACATTAAATGCTCAAAAAAGGGTTACTTAGAGAAAACATGGACGATTACTTTAAGAAAGGAACCATGCTTTCTTCTCCAGCACAGCCAGTGGGTGGAAGGCCTGCTTCCGTCCTCCTTTCCATTCTTTCAAGAATGTATTTTTTGTCCTCTTAAACTGTCTTTACCAGGACAAAAAATATCCTTACCACAGAACAAAAAATACATTATACTAACATTTTACTTCAGAACTTAGTTAAAAGCCTTAAATAAGCTATTCAATAACAAAATGTAATGGTGCATAAACATCATAATCAATTAAGATTTATTCCAGACAGTAAAAAGAGTTAAATCAATCCATCATGTCACTTACTTCATAGTCTAATAGACAGTCTCAAAAAAAAAAAAACAACAAACGCCCAATAAAATTTAAAAAATATATATTTGATGAACTTTTGTATTTTTCAAGAAAATACAAAACAATTTAGAAAACTAGTATATAGTAGTTTCCTTAACTTGGTGGAATCATTCTTTTTTTTAATCCATAGCAAATATTATATTTAATGGGGAAACTTCAAAATGTGTATTTTTAAACCTCAGGACCCAAGCAAGGATGTAGGTTATCCTGGGACCTGCTCAATTACAATCCAAATCAAATACCAAAATAAATAAATAACTAGTATAAAGCTGAGAAGTATAGGGATAATTTTTAACTTATTATTTAAATATGACATGATAATCTCCATAGAAAATTCAAATGAGTGAACAGAAAAGGTGTTGTAACTATTTAATAACGTTCAATAAGTTTGTCAGATATAAGATCAACATGCAAAAATCAATATCATTTTATTTGGCAATAATAAAGCAAAAAAAACGGAAATTAGGTATCATACCTAATAGCAACAAAACAAAAAGAATCTGTACAGAAATCAACACAGCAAAGAATGAATGGACATTAATGGAGAAAAATCTTAAAAACCTATAAAAGGATATAACGGAAGGCCTCAATAAGAGATAGACATGTGTATGAATGGTATGACTTAA
Organism: Piliocolobus tephrosceles; assembly: GCF_002776525.5. Classification (NCBI taxonomy): domain Eukaryota; kingdom Metazoa; phylum Chordata; class Mammalia; order Primates; family Cercopithecidae; genus Piliocolobus; species Piliocolobus tephrosceles. The sequence continues at coordinate 126,327,651 of NC_045436.1, forward strand.
CCTCATAAAGATACCAGTCCTTACAACATAATCCATATATTTAATGTAATTCGAATTGAAAATATTGAAATTGTAACAACAGATTCTGAAATTTAGAAGGAAAAAAAAATTCTGAGGAACTAAAACAGTTTTGCAAGAGATGCTCAAAAGGGGAGGACTCGCCCTACCAGATATTAAGCAAGTTCTAGTAATGATGTAGTAATGATAGAAAAACACAAAGTATGTCCATGGAACAGAAGAGAAAGCACAGAAACAGATTTAATGTAGGATAGTGTGGTAGCACAATGTTCAGAAAAAGGATGGATTATTTAGCAAATGGTGTTGGAAACTTAGCTTATTACATAAAGAAACGGAAAATGTCCTTCAAAGAGATTAAAGATTGTAACATGAATTGTAAAACTGTGAGACAAACAAAATATAGAATAGAAAATAAAAGGCCGGGCGCGGTGGCATATGCCTGTAATCCCAGCACTTTGGGAGGCTGAGGGGGCAGATCATGAGGTCAAGAGATGAAGACCATCCTGGTCAACATGGTGAAACTTCATCTATACTAAAAACACAAAAATTAGCTGGGCATGGTGGCATGCACCTGTAGTCCCAGCTACTTGGGAGGCTGAGGCAGGAGAATCGCTTGAATCTGAGAGGCAGAGGTTGCAGTGAGCCGAGATCATGTCACTGCACTGCAGCCTGGTGAGAGAGCAAGACAAGAAAGAAAGAAAGAAGGAAGGAAGGAAGGAAGGAAGGAAGGAAGGAAGGAAGGAAGGAAGGAAGGAAGGAAAGAAAGAAAGAAAGAAAAGAGAGAGAGAAAGAGAAAGAAAGAAAGAAAAGAGAGAGAAAGAGAAAGAAAGAAAGAGAGAAAGAGAAAGAAAGAGAGAGGGAAAGAAAGAGAGAAAAGAGAGAGAGAAAGAGAGAAAGAGAAAGAGAGAAGGAAGGAAGGAGAAAGAAAGAAAGAAAAGAAAGAAAGAAAGGAAGGAAGGGAAAGAAAGAGAAAGAAGAAAGAAAGAAAGAAAGAAAGAAAGAAAGA